>NC_134852.1:183016419-183196419 GCF_049852395.1 Peromyscus maniculatus bairdii | reverse complement strand
CATTCAATTTATTGTCTAGTGAAATCTTCTCACTAGAGTAAACTAAGACAATGATTGATTAATGGTGTTTTCTGTTTTCAAGGAGGAATCTTATAGCATTAATTTAGTCTTATGTAGACTTTATATTCCTTCTCTGCATTCACTCTTCAAGAATGAAGTTTCTAAACCCATCACAATTTTTTCCTCTTATCCAATATTACAAGCTAAAAACATAGTTTCTTATTAATACTCTTAAAGGCCACCTTGATATTTGTTTATTTATTGAGACAGGATATCACTTCATAGCTCTAACTAGAACCTATAATGTAGACCAGGGTGGCCTTGAACTGACAGAGATACACCTGCTCTACCTCCCAAGTGCTGGGATTAAGGATGTGTGCCACTCACCTTGTTTTCAATACTTTTTGCATTGTATTTGAACAGGAAGAGCCAGGGATAAAACAGTAATATAAAATTACTCATTTTACTGATGGGAGAACTGAGTCCATGACTGTGACAGTTGCTCAAAGTCACAGAGGAAAGTCTGAAATTCAACTGTCTCAGAATACCAAGTATCTTTCATTCAAAGTCTCCAGAGTGGAATTCTCCCCAATTTTGATTGACTAAGCAGATGCTCCACTGTTACACAATTCCTGTAGAGTGTTCTTTAAGACTCTTGTTAAGGTCGACATAACCTCCATGAAAAAGGAAATAACTGCACACAGTTGCCTATGTCTATCAATTTTAAGTGACAGGTGTGGGGGTGGGGTAAGGAAATGTGCATATTTTTGTTGTAGTCTTTTTTTTTGTTTGACCTTGTCTCACTATATATCCCACATTGCCCTAGAACTCACTATGTATTTCAACCTGATCCCTAACTCAAAAATCCTTCTGTCTCTGCATCATGAGTGAGTGAGTGAGTGAGTGAGTGAGTGAGTGAGTGAGTGAGTGAGTGAGGAAGGGAAGGAGGGAGGGAGTGACAGGATTATAGGAATGTGTCATCATGCCTGGAAGAAAGTTTACTGCTTATTTATTCTTCTTTTCAATTTATTTTAGTTGCTTTAAACAAGGTTTCTCTATGTAGCACTGACTGCCATGGAACTCACTACATAGACCAGGCTAGCCTTTAACTCATAGTGATCTGACTGCCTCAGATACCCCAGTACTGAGATTAAAGGAGTGGCCTACCACACCCAGCTTGAAAGCTTGTGTTTTTAACAAGTTTTGAGTTAAGTTCATCCTTCCTGGATAATCACAATGTAAGACAAAAGATGAAATATCTTAAATATTCTTATGATGGACTGATAAGGATGTCTGGGTTTAAATCGTGATTTCATGAATCATAGGTTTGCAATTTTAGCACGGTATCTTTAAAGTTAGGCATAGTAATAAAAACCTTTACATCATGAAGAATAAAAATTAGGAATAAATGAAATAATAGTAAATATGTATTCAGTATATGCCAAGCAAGGTCCAAAGTATTTGAATGTGTTAGTTTACAGATGAGAATAATGAGGCTCTCAGAGATGAACAAAGTTACATAGATAGTATCCATAATGCTCAGGAAATTATGGATATTGAAATACTTCTTCCCATATACCTTGTTCCTTCTCAGCAAACTGACATTGATTCTACCCAAGATTCCTATACTGGGCTGACCTTGTCTTTGCAGTGGGTCAGTTTCCATTCTCCATATTCTTTTCTGTAGCAGGTCTCTTTTGCTAAATATCAACATTATTTTCCTTCTTCCTATGTCCTTAAAATATGTTTTAATAATTAATGCTCAACATCAGCTTTAAGTTGTTCGTAGGGCCATTTAGCACAAGTCTAATTGGTCTTATTAATAAAAACCCAGAGTCAGATATCAGGTGGAAGCTGAAAGATCAGAGAAGCAGAGTAGCCAGCCACTAGTTCTTACCTCTATGAAATCCTGAGCCTGAAAATACTCTCAGCTCCTGTCTCCTCCTGCCTTATATTCCTCTCTCCCCTCAGACATATCACTTCCTGTCTCCACCTCCCTAGAGCTGGGATTAAAGGCATGAGGCTCACTACCTGGCTCTATTTCTCTTTTAGAATGGATCAATCTTGTGTAGCCCAGGGTGGCCTTAAATTCCTGATCTTCCTATGTCTTCCTCCCAAGTGCTGAGATTAAAAGTGTGTGCCACCACTGCCTGGCATCAATGGTTAGCTAATGGTTGGCTCTGCCCTCTGATCTTCAGGCAAGCTTTATTTATTAGAGTACAGAGTATCACCATAGGGCCACATAAGCTGGGTGGAGGGATTTCTTATAGTTTGGCAGTCCATGCCCTGTATTTAAGCAAGCATTGGGATTTCTAAAGTGGATATTAAGGGCCAGTGTCTTCCCTTTGTGGCTGGTTTTCACCCTCTTGATCATGAATCCCTGGGGTATAGGCTGAGGTCCATTCTGGCTTGAGCTGGATTCTATGATCCTTAAAGGCAGTTATGGAGCATTTCTTACACCCTTTAGAAAAACAAATCAAGATTCTATTGTTTGGAACAAATGAAGGGACAATATACCCAATTCAACTCACAGAGATCACATTTCTGGACAATCAACATCATGAAACCTTTTCCTCTAGATTTCTTAATAATTTACCAAAAAAAAATACATAGAAATGTAGTGCATATGAAAGCAGCTTTAGGAATTTTAGATCTTTTTTTTTTTTTTTTAAAGAATAAGTGGCAGGCCTATTAAGCCTTTAAGCTTTGAGCTTTAATGAAGCTTTACTTGAAGACACAAAACCTTCCTTAGAATTAAGCTTGACAAAACTGGCATGGTTCTAATTTGAAGGGAAAGAATGTGAAGAATAAATAAAGAGATACAGCCACCCTGCATTTTCAAGCATGGATGCTTAAAGGCTATTTTGTCATATCAGATCCATTCTCATTAAGCATGCCATGAGCAGCAGATAAATAGAAAAGTGGACATTAATTTCATGTTGTCACCTACCATTTGCACAAATGTCTCAATACTGATGCTTTATAAAAGGAAAAGGCAGTATGATCTCAGATATTTGCATAATTATATGTTGATTTTGTTCAAAATGTTTATCAGGCCATATCATGTTTAGATATTGTCACCTCCATGTATTTTTTATAATTCTTGAAAATAATTAACATGTATGGTTTATTACTTTGTGGTTATAATGAATGTCAGAGTTGAAGAGGTCTTATTTGGTCCAGAAGAAGTCAGGCCCCCAGCTGAGGGACAGAACATGTTGACCCACCTGGCTTTATTGAACTGAGTCTCTTTAGAAGCTGTGGGCTAATTTCTCACCTTAGCCCTCAGGATACAGACACTCTGGGATTTACAAAGCTACATCTTTGTGATGAAGCAGTTTAATATTCTCCCGTTTTGTTGTTGCTTTGAATCTTACAAATTGCTCCTGCACTGAGGCTTACCTTATTTCTGCGTCATTCATACAGTGCTTATCTCTGCTCCTATTTTGTGAAGTGTTTTACACACAAAGGAAGAAGCAGCTGGCCCTGGGTGCTTTTCCATTAGGAAATCTATTCCATTTGAATGTATTTGGAAGGAAACTACAGGCTATTGGGGCAATTAAGAAAGCAAGTCTCTTAGGTCGAGGCATAAAGATTTCAATTCTGTAATACAGAATCCTCAATCCTCAATGTTGCTGAGAAATCTTAGAGAATCTGGAGTGGAGACAAGAGCAGGCTGCTGAGGGGAAAGGTAAATATGATTGCTTAGACATGAAAGCACCCTGAATGGTAAATATTTGTTAGAAGAACAGATATTGAACAGGTGGGCAAGCACTGCAGGTTATAGTTTTTTGTTTTTTGTTTTTTTTGTTTTTTTGTTTTTTTGTTTTTTGCTGGAAATAGGACCAATCATGGTTTATCACTATGGTTTCACTGAGGTGAATTCCTAAAGCAGAGTCTGAGATCCTGTTTTTCAGTAGGGCAGGACTCTCCTACTTAGGTAGTTCTGGTCTCTGCCTCAGTGGAGGGAGCATGGAACCACATGCACTAGAGGAGCACGGGCCTGTTGCTTCTCCACAGAACTTTGTGCTTTGTGAGCACACCCCACTGGGAGAGAAGGAGCTCAGGGATGGAACAAAACAGGCTCACCTGCCCCTTCTACACATCATGTCATTTTGACAAAACCCTGTGAGGAAGTTGGTCTGTCCACCTTGCTGAGGACATAGCTGGAGTCTTGGCAACAGCAGTTTCTCAACTACCACACAACTGGCTTCAAGACAGAGCAAACCTCAAATGCCTTCTTCTGTAAATTATGTAAGGCTGACTTCCAGAAACCAAGTAATGTCAGAGGAAGATCAAGAGTACTACTTATAATTTCATTTTTATACAATTAAGGTGACCATTGGTATGTAAAACAAAATGTCTGAATCTAAGTAGTAGCCAGCCCAGGATGTTGGCAATGTCATTTCTTGGTACATTTCAACTATTGGGAAAAGTTTCTAGCATAGCATTTTAGAATCAGTGTCTATAATAACACTAATTAGTGTTTATAATAAATTTATCTCCCCATACATGAAATAAATATGAACTTTAAAAAATAAAGGGAAGGAATTATTTTCTCTATATTATCCTAATGGTCATTTTATGTTTAAAATTTACTCTGTGCCTGTACAGTAAATAACAGAATATTTATGTTGAAGCCTAGAAGGATGCCAATTACGCAGCACAACTTCTGCTATGCTATAAATACAGAGAATGTAAAATTATTCAGCATTTGCTAAGGAATCAAGTAAATTCTGTTTTCTCAGTTTACTGGAAGTAGTCCAGTTGATAAATACAGCATTTCTTGTTTGCAAAAATGTACTTGAGGTCTGGCCTGTTGCATAAACAAAAGATAAATAAAAATTGCTTGGGAGGATGGATCTGTTTGTTTTAGTTTAAAAAAAGAAATTAAATACACAAATAAATTCAATATGAAAAGAGCCAAGATTTAAAGTAATAAAGGGGAATTATTAAAAGTTAAGGACTTGGGCCTGTGCTATGGATCAAGTCCTTAATGGGAAAGGATTCAACAAAGGTGCTTGTTGCCAAGCCCAATGACCCAGGTTCTATCATCAGGACCCAAATGGTAGAAGGAGAGAATTGACTCCTGCAAGTTGTCCTCCAAAATCCACACATGTACCATGGCTAGTGAATGATCGCGTGCACGTGCACATGTACACTTACACACCCACACACACACAGAGTAAATAAATAAATAAATGCAATAAAAATAAAAATTCAAGAACTACAATCCAGACATTTAAAAATTCCTACAAGTTTGAATGGTCTTCATATATACCATACAGTCTGCATGCTAATACTATTCCTTTTGTAATTAAATTTGAATGCTGTGGGCACAGAAACCTGGGAGAGACTTAAGGTTTTTGGTGCTGTTTCCTCCTTTCTCCACCCATCCATACTCTCCCTTTCTTAATTTATGTCTTGATATGTGAAAATAGGAAAAAATCCACTCTAGCACTGTCGCACAAATGACTAGTAAGTAGTTAATCCCTACTTAGAAGGGTTTGTTGACTTGTCATTTGAATCAGTTAATACTAACTTATTATTTATATTTTTCTAATTAATATTTTGGTAAGCATGCAAATAGATGGTTTTGTTGTGACATTTTAGCCATACATATCATATATTTTTCTTATTTTCTTTCCAAAATCTCTCCCTGTCTAGCCCATTTTGCTTTCATCACACACACACACACACACACACACACACACACACACACACACACATACATACAAACATGCACATATACACACATGCACACACACATATATACATATACACACCTGCACATATGCAATGCATATATATACATGTACATACAGACATGCACATATACACATATGCAATGTATACACATTGCATACATATATGCACATACATATACATACACACACATAATTGCTTCCTTTTGTCTCCCTTCCCTTTAGATTTTTCTCTCTTCTCTCTTAGCTGCTTTTTCCTTCCTGTACATATATATGATAACTAAATTTATATGGAATATATTATATAAAATTTCAACCTAGATTCTGCATCTACAAGAAAACATGAAGTGAAATATTTGTCTGAGTCTGGCTTACTTCACTTAGCATAATGATTTCCAGTTTAATCCATTTTATTGCAAATGTTATAATTTCATTCTTCTTTATAGCTGAATAAAATTCCATTGTGTGTTTGTACTACATTAGGTTTAGCCATTTATTTTTCAGTAGACATCTAGGCTGGTGGATATGTTGACTGTTGTGAGTAGTGTAGAAATAAGCATACACCCGTGTATTTCACTGACAGGATCTTTTGGGCATATACCTAGTGTGATATACCTGGGCCATATGGTAGTTCTATTTTCGTTTTTCTATGAAATCTTCATGCCAATTTCCATACTGTCTGTGCAAGATCACATTTCCTCCAGCAATGAGTAAAAGTTTCTTCTTCCCCATATCCATCTGTTGTTCTTTGTTTCCTGGATGATAACTCCGTTCTGACTGGGGTAAGATGGAATTACAAAGTATGTTTTAATTTTTGTTCAGTGATGGCTAACGATACTGAACACCTTTTCAAGTATTTGTTGACCATTTGTCTTTCTGCTTTTGAAAGCTGGCTTTTGAATTCACCATCCCATTTATTCCAAAAGCCCACTGATAACGCTTATCTTGGTCTCACCTGGCTCGCTTTTTTGTCTTGCTGCCATGAAAACCTGTCAATTTGGCCTGACCAGGGTAAATGGAAGCCAAGTGTCAGGTGATAGCTAGAGGTGTGGTTTGGGGAGGACAGGAGTAATCAAGTGGAGAGGGTGACCCTGTGGTTGGAACAAAATATTGGTGGAGCCTGAAGAGCAACCAGGGATACACCATCAAGCCTCGCATGCACACGGTGACAGATTCAATATTTATGTAAAGAGCAGAGTCTGTGTTTATGACAGAGAATCAGGGAATGAGCCATGCTGAGAAGCATGTAACCTCAGATTTAGATGTATAGAGAAAATTCATAGCTTGAGAAGAGCTGCAGACAAGAATAAGTCCATAATCCTTAAGAATTGACATAATCATGACAATAGAATCATAGATGATGTTTTGTATGGATCTCAAATAGCTTTTGACAGAAAGAATGAATGTTTTCCTAAATTACCTTTATTTTTATTTGTGCTTATGTGTGTGTGTGTGTGTGAGTGTGTGTGTATGTTGGAGTTGGGGGGATGCATGTCATATGCACACATATAGCGGGCACACATTGTTGTCAAATGTCTTCTTTCATTGCTTTCAATTTTATTTTATTTTGAGGTGAGGTCTCTCACTGAACCTGGAGATGGCTGTTTTGCTAGGCTAGTTGGCTGGCAAGGTCTTGTGATCTCTCTGTCTCTCCCTACCTCGTGTTAAGGATAGGGGCTGCTGCACTAAGATTTTCTGGTCCTCCTAATCCAGGTCCTCATGTTTATTCAGCAAACACTTTATGCAATAAGCTTATCCCAGTTTCAATGTCTAAAATTTCATTAAAACAACTATTTCATAAAATTCCTAAGATTGGGGCAGGAGAGATGGCTCAGGGGATTAGAGCATCTGTTGCTCTTGCAGAGGACCCAAGTTCAATTCCCAGCAGCCAAATGTTGACTCTCAACCATCTGTAGTTCTTGTTACAAGGGATCTGATAACCTTCTCTGGCACCAGACACACTCATGGAGTAATACATACTTGTAGGCAAAACATACATACAAAACAAACTTAATCTAATTTTTCCTGGAATTGGAAAATAAAAATCATTGTGATGTCATATTCCAAAGATAACTAATGTAAAGATACTTATTGATATCTGCAGTGTTTTTCTCCTTACATACAATATTTACATAATTATCTTCATGTTATACACACATTTTAAAATGTTGCTGCTAATTTAACATTACACCCTTCTACTAAGCTCTTCCAAACTCTTTTTGGCTGCCTTTGCCATCATGATCTACTTTTTTTTTTCTGCCTGATTTTGAAGAACTCTAGGTTCTTTGGCAGCAGGGGATGAGGTAGATGTAATCGGAGCACATTAGAATGAAAGGTGCACAGCCTTGATCTGTTCATTCATGTTCATTCAGGGGCATGTGGAACAAGAGATTAGTCTCAGACAACAAAAAACAATGGAAGAAAGTGAGACTGACTTGAGATTTTAAAAAGAAAATCTGTGGTTTGGTCATGACCATAATGTCACAGGCTTACATGTTCATAAAGAGGGAGTCTACTGATCCTCTGTAGTTCTGATGACAAGAAGATAAAAGTTGAACAATTCTAATTTGGCTAAAACTTTTGAAATAATTTATTTTTACAATCCTTATATACCTATGTGAACATTAACCAGGTCAAGATAGAGAAGCTGCCAAGGTTTTTGGAAGTCCTGAAGGCCTATTCTCAGTTAATTCCCTCTTCCGAGGGTAGCCAGAGATTAGTATTACCTGTTTCAAGTCAAATTATATCTAATGGTGCAGTATGTACTGTGCCTGGTTGACTTTGCTCAATTTTATATTTTGAGGAGTTATCTCTCCTACTGAGTAAATAGCTCATTCTTTTATTACTTTGTTGCATTCCATTAACTAAATATGCCAACTTAGTTTAACCATTTTACCAACAGCAGACACATGGATTGTGCCCAGATTAGGTATTTTCCAGTCTTTCAGGTTTTTAGAAAAAGACTGGAAATGTCCTTGAGTACATCTTTTGGAGAGTTTCTGCTTTGATTTCTTTTAAATGTGCACTTCAAAACAAAATGTCTTGGTCACAGTGGAGGCATATATTTAACTTTTATATATTTATACACACACACACACACACACACACACACACACACACGTGTGTGTGTGTGTGTGTGTGTGTGTGTGTGTGTGTGTGTGTCATATTATACCTCACAGTGGATGAGCCAGTTTATACTGCCACCAAAATACGGAAGAGATATTTTTCAAATTGTCACCAGTATTTGTTACTGTCAGCATTCTTAAGCTTATCTGGTTGAAACATTTCAATAGACCAGAATACACAAAACCTAAAAGTCATTTTGTGCATGTACCTTATTAATATAGTTTTTGAGCATACTGCTCAAAATGTTTATATTTCCTTTAAAAGAAATATTTTTCTTAATTAATGGATCCATAAAATAAGTTTTTTTAAGAGTAAGACATTAAGTAGATTGAAAATCTAGAAGATTTCCCACATTTATCATCTTCTACAAAGAAACCAAATGATATGAGGTGTAAAGGAAATTATCTTCAATAAATGATTTTGAGAAACTTAATATTCACATGCACAAGAAAGAAACTGGACCATCATTACAATATTTAATGCAAACTACACTCAAAATGAATTAAAGAATTGAATGCAAAACCTGAATACTGTAAGGCTTCTAGTCAAAAGCATAAGGGAAAAGCTCTTTAATATTGGCATGCATGGATAATTGTTCTTAACAAGGGACTCCAAATGCATAGGCAAGATTAGACAGATGGGAGTAAATCAAACTCAAAAGTTAACTGTGCAGCAAGGGAATCAGTGGAGTGAAGGGACAGCCTCCTGAATGGGATGGGTGGAAGAATCTAGAAACCAACATCTGCTAAGGGCCAACATGCACAGTACCTAAGAAATTCCAACAATTCAATAATTAGAAAACATGGAGAAAGGACCGGAACAGATATTTTTCAAAAGAAGTTAGAAAGATGGAGTATTGTATGTGGGAAAAATCCTCAACATTATTAATTATCAAGGAAAACCAAATCCAAACCATAATGGATTATCACTTCACATTCCTTAGAATGCTTGTTTTCAAAAAGATAAAAGGCAGCAAGAGCTAGAAAGAATATGGAGAAGGAATTGTTACAGTTAATGTGCAAAACAGTATAGAAATTCTCCTACAAATTAAGAATAAAGCCATCATATAATTCAATATCCTCACTTCTCAGTGTGTGTATATAGACATATACTATATGTATATATATGAGCTGTAAACACATATATAATATATATTTATATATTGAGCTAGTTAATTCAGTATCTCAGAGAGATATCTTCATGCTCAATTTATTCCACAATTATTCACCATAGCCAAGGTATAAGGTTAACCAAGAAGTCCATAAATAGATGCATAAAAACTTTACATATTTTGCATATGTGCATTGAAGATATTATTCAGATTTGGAAAAAAGGAAATTATGAAGTTTTGTAACACTTGAATTAAGGAGGACATTGATAAATAAAGTAAACTAGATATGGGGCCCCACCCTAGTTGAAGAGTTACAGGTAATTGAAAGCTGCTAAGAAAGGGAGAATTAGCCTTTTCCAGGATGAACACTTTAAATGGTTCCCACATGGTCACCTCTAAAAAAAAAAAAAAAGAAAAGAAAAAGAAAAGAAAAGGAAATACCTACAAGCAACACTAACTAATGGACTCAGCAGGTTGCATCTATCTGTCTGTCTGTCTATCTATCTATCCATCCATCCATCCATCTATGTGTGTGAATGATAAAAGAATAAGAGGACATGAATTTGAAAGGGAGTGAATGGAATGAGAGGGCATGGGAGGGATTTGAGATAGGATGAGGGAGAGTGTAGTTATATTTTAATTTTAAAAAGCCAGACGTGGAAAGATGGACACCCTATGATCTCAACTAAGTGGAATCTTAAAACATTGAATTTAAACATTAAAACATTGAATCTTAAAACATTGAAACAGAGTAGAAGGATAGTTTCCAAAGTCTGGTTCACAAGAAAGGAAGTTATCTATCTGCCAGAGGGTAAGGAGGAAAGGAAAGGTCAAAGGAGAGGGGAGCATGTAGGCAAAGAGCAATTTCTTTTCATCAACTTCACCGATTGCTTTGGACCAGTTGACTCAAGGCCATCTTGTCTTAATGAGATACATCTATTGCATGAGTCATAATAAAATCATAACTACCGTTTTGGATGGCTGATATCCTACATACGACTAGGAATGTACCTTGGTCTAGGTTCAAGTGTAGAACACTTTGAGGAGGGTGCTGTTTAGAGGCCAGTCCACTGTTGCTGCCTCTTTCATTTCCTTTGTGTGTGCTTCACATTGACGCCCCCTTTGCAGCCGGAAACTGCATAGCTCATCTCTGTGTGTGTCTCTCTCTCTCTCTTTTTTTTTTCTGTTTGTTTTGCTTGCCATTTTCCCCTTGCTGGTAGTTTTTAAAGATCAATATTAGAATCTGTAGACATAGTGGTGTACTTTAAGGGGAAGCCATGGAGTCCAAACTATTTTCATATTAATTCCAAGGTGCAATTTTCTTATTAAATGCTCACCCTCTCACAGAGTTACAGCATCCTTCTTGGTGACTAAAATAGCTAGCAAAAGCACATGCTTACATCATTTTAATTTTCCATTTACATTTTTCTCACTTTTACTGTCCATTATGGTGAATGCAAATAGCTAAATTCCATAAGAACAAAAATTCTCTGAGATCCCCAATGGTTTTTCAAAATATAAAAGGTTCTTTAGAACAAAATGTATGAGAACCAAAGATTGAAAATAAAATTAGATGAAGTGAATATAAACAAACAAATTAGAATTTCATAGTTTTTTTTTTCTTGTAACAATATTTGAAAGCCAGATAATGTTCACTTAAGGAGAATGGGTAAGACTAAAACCTTGTGAGAACATAAAACTTTTTTTTTTGTTTTTTTTTTCCCCTCAACAAGATGAAAGGATCTGAGAAGCTAAGCATTCCTACAAAGTTTTCTAGATTTATGCTTTTGTGTTGGAGTTCACAGAAAAGTGAGCTGGACAGGTGGTTTTTGTTATTGCTTTTGTTTGTTTTATGCACTGTTGGAATAACCTCCTTCAATTAAAATGTAGAAACTTTTGAAGAGATTATATGAATTTTCTTGTGGGAAAGAGCCGTGCTTCTAGGGACAGAGCCGGGTATTCTTCCAGTAACCTATGGCGTCCATTGCTTCTGTGCAGAGAGGGCAAGGGTGACATCACTTTCAGATAGAACATGACTGAGAACCTGAACTAACAGCACATTTCAAACTCAGCAGTGGTTTGTAACGTGAGCCATAAGGCTTTCAGATCTTGTCAGTAGAAGGTTGTCTCTGCTGTCCTCACATTGAGAATATAAAATGTGACTTGTACTTTTCTTCTCAGCATCCTCAACTCTGGGTACTTCTGACACATGTCAGAGAATTCACTCATGAATTCACCGTACCTAGAAATTTTTGAAAGTTTCCCGAAACATTTTGAAGTCTGAGACAGGTGAAGGCCCAGCATTAGTTACCTATTTCGTTAGCTTCTCTGAATCCTGTGTTACCATAGAAACAAAGAAAGTGTCTAAAATGCCCAGAGCATGCCAGCAGTCCACAGTGGTAGTCCTCTTGTTGTATAAAATTGCCTGTGCATACATTCTTATTTATATTACCCTAAACTTTAATTCATGTGATAAATTCCTTTAGGATTCAGTGCTTGGACAGCATCTGTCATTTTCCTAGACAAGTATGGATACTTTAGTCAGACATTAGGACTCACCAATTCCAGGCACATGTACTCATTGTTCATTATCTGAACTCCTCCTCCAAAAGTTTCTAGAACCTTCCCTCATGTTGCCACCAGTTGGGAAACCATTCTTTTAATACAGATATCTTTGGAGGTTTCTTCATATTAAAACTATACTTTGTCTCTCAAAACCCAAAAGAACAGGGTGACAGGTAGAAAGGAGCAACACTCAGAAGTGGTGGCCACAGGCCATGTCTTCTTTCTCACGTTTCCTTTGATTTGTGGATGTGTTAAAATACTTAAAAGGTTAGTAACTGAATTTAACAGTTGGGAAACTACATAAAATTCAAATTGTTATCTCGGGGAGCCAGCAGTTCTGGGTCCGCACGCCCGAGCCATCCAATGTCCTCTTTGTGCTTGGTCTCCCATCCACATACCACTCTTCAACCTCTGCAAACGTTAATTTGATTCTCAAATTGATGGGATTTTACATCACCATGGAAACAAACCTCTGGGCAAGTTGGCGATGGATCTGTGAGATTAGGTTGAGGTTGGAAGACTTCATTTCACCTGCACCACCGTTTCAAATGTGAGCAGCACCATTCTGTAGAAATGTGCACATGTGGGGACCCGGGCAGAGTAGTGGAGGACCAGCATCCTTCTCCCTCTGTTCCCTGATTGCAGACCTGGTGTAACCAGCCTCCTTGTGGTCCTGATGCCATGATTGCTCCTCTATGATGGTGGAATGCATCCTTCAACTAGGAGCAAAAATAATCCCTTTTCCTCTCATAAACAGGCAACATACACCTTCATGCTGGGTGTGGTGCTGCATGCCTTTTTTCCCAGCACTCGGAGGCAGAGGCAGTGAGGTCTCCATGAGTGGGAGGCCAACCTGAACTATAAAGTGAGTTGCAGGCCATCCAGGGCTACATAGTGAGGCCCCATTTCAAAACTAAACTAAAATAGAACTACACTTCCAATGTTGTCTTACTTGAAAGAAATGTAGTCTTAATTTTACTGTTATTTTAACTTTGGTATGTTTTTCATCTGAGATTTTATTTTGGACAGTATTTATTCTCTTAGATTTTATTTATGTTTTGATATTGTAAGTTGTTCCTTGACTTTTATGGATAGGGGTATGCAGAAACTAAGTAAATGAATGTTTATATTAGTGGATTTACACCTAATACCATTGTGAAAACTAAGGTGTTCAATTGTGGGGTTTATCATTTGAGCAGCAGTTATATTTTTGGATAAAAAGAGTCTCAGATTCCAAAAGTTAACAGTTTTCTGCTTTTTATTTCTTTTTCAATTTGTAAGAGAGTGTTCATTTACTGTGATTTATAAGAATAGCTCACAATTACCCAAGTGTCAGGCATTAATGTTGAGACTAATTGTGTGTTGAACATATTTTCTATATGCAGTAAAAACTAATGGCATGAATGAATGCTAAACAATGAAATAGTTTGGGATTCTGGAAGTCTCAGAATCATTTCATGATTCTTCTCATCTTCAGACTGGAGAAAGCAAGCTCTTCCAGTTTGTTCTTTTCATTTGATCATTGGTAATCAGCGGAGTAAGAAAAAAGAAAAACAGCCAGCAGAAGGATAGAATAAATCCTTTGATAAGAAAGTGAACCACAACAGGTGTTTCTGCTGAACAGAAAAGACAGATTTTAAGACTGATTTTCACAAAGGTAGGAACATATTAGGTAGAGAATCTTGCTCAGCAGGAGCACAGATATAAGAAACTGAGTGGCTCATTTGTTTTGTTGTATTATGTATAAGACAGGGTATTATGTAGCCCAGGCTGTCTTCACTCTAGCTCCATGGGTAAAAATGACCCTAGGCTCCCGTGCCTCCTGCCTTTACTTCCCAAGAGTTGGGGCTACAGGCATGCACCACACCTGACAATACCCAAGGTTATCCTCAGACCTCTACATGCAAACTATGGCATGTATGACCCCGCCAATACACACACACACACACACACACACACACACACACACACACACACACACACACACACACAAATAAAAGCAGCTGAAAGCTGAGTGTCATTAAATTTCATGCCAGATGTATGAGCTATCAGACTTTTTGCATTGAAGCATTGAGGTTCTCATTGAGTAAATGGGGTCTGTGCACAGATAGATGAATATACAGGAAGATGTCTCTTTATGTATCTTCACCTGTTAACTATCAAAGCAGGAGAGTTTGGATTGTTTGAAAAGTAATTCATATCTTAGGAAATAATGTAATGGACAAGATGTGAAGGGATTTCACTGTTCCTGTTGCTTAAACGATCTGTTTTTAAAATGACCTTTAACTGCTACATAATGATGTAACACTGTTCATCTCAATGGATACTATGTGAGATGTATGTATGTATGTATGAGTGTGTTTGAGTCACTCAACTACCTTTCAGAGGTCATAATTTTCTGAGTCATCAGAGATGCAGTGTTTCTTTAATCTGTCTATAAAAGTTTTGTCTCAGGCTGTAAGTGGACATGTACAGCTGATTTATGTTTCACAGTTCAGTTGTTCTCTAAGTGTGATCTCTATTGAACTTCTTTCAAAGTGTTCTCTAAAAGCTGTTTATAAAAACGTTTAACATTCTCAACTGTGAGATCATACTCCTAGGAATAATTACTAATTCTATGTTAAAGTGTTCTGTTTGTTTTTTTCTTTACCAATTCCATTAGCTAACTTCTATTGCATCCAAACATCATTATTGATTGAGGTTTTTTCTATTCTTTATCAGACTAATGTATGTTTTCCCGAGAGTATAGTATTTTTAAAGATAAACATCACAAATGGAACTTAGTAAGGACTGATAAGGAAACTGAATCTTCTGTTTGAAGAAATATTTAAAAGGAGTAAAAGCCTTATTTTTGTTTTTTACATATATTCTGCTGAAACAAGTGCCTCTTATAATTTATCAATGAATAATTGGGCAAGAATCCTAAGACATATCAAATGATATGTCATTTAATTTACTGTTTTCTGGTAAAAGAATCTTCATGTGATACTGACAAAAAATGTAGAAAATGTAGAAAAACATGAAGAATACAACTAATATAGAACCTATTTTAATACTAATACCTGGAGAAAAAAATGATAACATTTTGACCTGTTTTAACTTGTACTTCCTCTGTCCTGCAAGACAATATAACTGAGCTAAGGTAGTATTATCTACATATAAGAAAAAAGAAAACAACATCAGAATAAGTCTAAAATAATCCTAGAGTTTGAAAGACAACCCAGAGCTGTTATGAGGCTTCATAGTTTTCCCAGAACCAATACACTCCTGACATATTCACTGATATGCCATCCTTAGAGCTTCCTAAATGCTTCAGGTGCCTCATCATTATAGGTGTAAGCCTAGCTTTCCATTTAGCTCAGCATCCTAGCTCCCAGGACATAGGGAGATAACTGAATGGGGTCTACCCTCTCCTCTTAAAAGAGATTTCCCTAGAAATTCCACTTCTTTCTTTTCCTGTTTTTCTAATTTTTTAATTGATTCTTTGAGAATTTCCCATCATGCACCTGAATCCCACTCATCTCCCAGTGCCTCTGTATCCACCCTGCCCTCTTGTAATGTCCCCTCCAAGAGGAAAACTAAAATAGAATAAAAAAATAAGCAATAATTGTAAAAAGAAAAACACTTCACTCCTCCATCTTCCCACCTCTCCATCTCTTCATCATTCATCTTAGTGGCACTAGGAACTGCGATGTGTCACACAGTGTACCCTTTTGTCCAAACAGCTTTACTCACAAATGTTCAATATGTGATGAGTTGTTTTTATATACATCTCCTTGGCCACCAAATAGTTACATAGCTGGTAGCTGAGTGCAGAGTTGGAGACTTAAGAGAACTTCAGAAGGAATTTAAAGAAAACATTCCATTTTTATTGACAGGAATTATTACTAGATGGTCGTCAGTAGGTGACTTAGATTTGTGTTTGTGTATGTTTGTCAGTCTCTCTGTGTGTACAATAAGAACCTTTTTCTCTAAGCTCACATTTCCAAACAGGAAATAGTTAGTTTCTGTGAGACAAATGAATTTTTTAGGTACTTTTAAAATGTTTTAAAACAACTAGCCATTTCTTATTTTAAAACTTGTATAAAATAGTACTGATGTTTCATTTGAAAAATATAAACCAATGCTCCTCTGGGAATGCTGAGAAAATTTCCCATGCTGCACGATTTGTGTGTAATGGAAACTGTTACAAGTTTGAAAGATCTTGTTTTAAATCAGAGCTTATTGCAGAAAGCCACAGTTGGTCTCTTGGAGGAAAACTGATTAAGCACTTCCATGTGCTGGGCAAATTCAATGTCTACTTAAGATGCCTGGTTTCCTTAATTGCCATTAAACAAATGTCAGCAAATGTTTTCTGTATGGAATAGAAGAAGAAATAGTCTAAGAATTGTAGGTCAAGATGGACAACCAAAACACAATACCCCCAAAGAAAACTTATATAACTCAAAAGAAGACAAATGTATTTTCTTTTAAACCATTAAACATATACCAACCATTATTAGCTCAGGGCATTCCACAATCACATGGCAAGCACTGCTTGGTTGACTTCTGATGGAAACAACCCTCAGCAATACACTTTCCACTTGACCATGAGATGATACAACATAGCCTTATAAAGAAATCAGGAGCTCAGCAGTTATGAGCACTGGCTGCTCTTCTAGAGGACCCTGGTTCAATTACCAGTACTTATATGGCTGCTAACAACTATCAGTAACTCCAGCTCCAGGGGATCTGATGCTCTCTTCTGGCTTCCACAGGCATGTGCATATACGCAGTATGTAGTTATACATGTAGGCAAAACACCCATTCATATAAATAAAAATAAATCTTAAAAAATAAATTTGACTTGATCTGTTTGGGAGGCATCTAGGCAGTGGTACCAGGTCCTGGGCTCATTGCATGAGTTAGCTGTTTGAAACCTGGGACTTAAGCAGGGACACTTGGCTCAATTTGGGAGGAGGAGACTGGACCTGCCTGGACTGAGTCTATCAGGTCGATCTCAGTCCTCAGGGGAGACCTTGATCTGGAAGAGGTGGGAATGGGGGGTGGGCTGGGGGGAAGGGGAGGGGGCAGGAAGGGGGAGAACAAGGGAATCTGTGGCTGTTATGTAGAACTGAATAGTATTGTAAAATAAAATAAAATAAAATAAAATAAAATAAAATAAAATAAAATAAAATAAAATAAAATAAAATAAAATAAAATAAATTGGAGTTTCTAGTAGGAAACAACACATGAAGGAAAATATTTTTCTAGGTCCTGCCAGAATCATGTGGGTCAAAATCTGGCCCTCTGATATCGCTTGATACCCATGTCCTGTGAGTGCGTTGAAAGTCTGTTGTGGATGTTGCTCTGTATAAATAAACACTGATTGGCCAGTAGCCAGACAGGAAGTATAGGTGGGACTAACAGAGAGAAAAATTGAGGGAACAGGAAGGCAGAGGGAGAGACTGCTGGAGCCACCACCAGGACAAGAAGGATGTAAGGTACCAATAAGCCACGAGCCACGTGGTAAAGTATAGATTAATAAAAATGGGCTAAATATAAGAGTAAGAGCTAGACAAAGATAGGCCTGAGCTAATGGCCAAGCAGTTTAAATAATATAAGCGTCTGTATATTTATTTTATAAGTGGGCTAAGAGACTGCCAGGAATTGGCAGAACCCAGAGAGAAAACTCCAACTACAAAAGTCCATTAAAAAATACCCTGAGCAAGCTCATGAAAGAGTGAGATTATGTCTGGCTATAGGATTTATTTCACTTTAAGCAAAACTGGTTGATTAACTCTTTTCAGTATCAATAGACTATGTGAAATCTTTGTGTTCAAAGGGAAAATTAAGAAAGATGGTGTTTTCAAGTTCACTTGGAAATAGAGACTTTTTAGGAAGTTAGAAACAGCATTTCTAAGTCTCTGCTCCATTTAAATGGTATTGTGACTGTTTCTTTAAATACGGACTCGGAGGCTTGGGTTGCCATCAAAAGGACAAGTATTGCATGAAGTGTGTTAGTCAAGGGTAGTAGCACCCCTGCAGGAGGGATCTGACCTGCTGGATCCAAGGTGGAAAAATGAGAAATAGCTTTCCTCTGGAGCTGACAAGCAGGAGCCTTTGTAGATGGTGAACATGAAGAGTGGGGTTGTTGAGTTGACTGTTTCTTATTGGCTAGGGATTGGGTCATGCATTAATTACAGTTCCACTCTATGTTCTTGTAGCTGTCAAGGTTATTGCATAACTAGGCATGAAATTCTTATTTCTAGGCATTGCATGTACTACCTTTATGGGTGAGAATAACCAGGGGTTGGTGAGATCAAAAACTTTGCGAGCTCATGTGGTTGTGAAATTGTATTCAGCCAGTTAATTGTATTAACTCAAAACCTGTGGTCATTCCACTATGCCATATTGCTGTATCTAGGACTTAATGCCAACCCCGAGGATTGTGTCAAAACTTTGTGCTGGGTCTTTTCTTTGACTGCTTTAGCAGAATTTTACCACTAAGATAGCTGTATCAATTCTGGCAGGGCTGGAAGATGTTATAAACATTAAAATTTTCTTCTCTACATTCCTTCAATACATTAATCAATGATAATTTTTAATCTGAAAGTCATGTGGTAAGCTACCAGAAGGTAATGGAGAAAAGATGTTTTTCATTCTTTGCTATTGGAGTATGGTGCCAAAAATATTTAAAGGGAGGAAGACTGTTGAGTTCTCAGTTAACTGTTTTCAAATATGAAGGTTGTTGGGAGGTGGAGGCAAGAAAGTCAAGAGTAGAAGGTCATTCTTAGCTATATGGAGAGTTTGAGGCCAGCCTGGGCTTCAGGATATCCTGTATCCTGTCTGAAAAACAGCAGCATCAACAACAACAAAAGCAAAATTCAGATCAAGACAAAACAAAGACTAAACGTAAAAACTGTCAAAGTAAAATATATTGAAATAATTTGCTGTGATGGTACAACTTGCTTTGAGATGAAAGTTAATAGGTTTTTGAAGGTGTTCCTTGTAAAATATTTAAAATAAAGTCAAGACTTCAAAATATTAGAGTTTAGGGAATTAGACAGCAAGCTTTATTAGACATCAAGGAATAAGTGGAAATAAGAACAGCATTTCATTAGCTCAAGGCATTTTATAGTGTGAAAAAGTTTGCCTTCATACCTTCAGCCCTTGCTGTTTGTTGTCCCAGATGTTTGAATTCCTGCCATAAACCTCATCTGCTCTAATGTTCACAGCCCTTGTTCTCTGCAGCTTTGGCGTGCCCTGCCTGCTGCCTGATACAACCTTATTCCCTCTCTCTGCTGATCTAAGACCCCTTGCTCTTTACCTTCCCCAAGTACTGTACAGCTAGAGCAGGGCCTGCTCTTCATAAGGCCATAACCTACAAGATGTCTCTTCAGTTAGATTTGCCACACTGGCCTGGTGTTTGCTCTGATATTCCCATTAGAGTATGATATTTTTGAGAGTAGAAAAGACATCTTTTGTCTCCATAACCTCTGCTTGGTCCCTAGATCTCCTCAGCAAATACTGATTGGATAACTTAATGAATTAAGATTTACTTGGTTTGTGAACCATGCATGTAAATTTCTAACTCACCCAGACTTTTGCTGTTAGACAAGCACTTAAGTGACACACTGTAGGGATGGGAGGAAATGTTACTCCAGTTCCTTGGGCTTTGCTCTACTTGATACTGTGGCCACCTCTTGGAAAGTCTGAAAACCAAGTTCTCTTTGTGTAGATGCTCTCTTTGCGTTGGATATCAGTATAATTCATGAAAGTAACTGTCATTCACTAGCTAAAAGCTATTGGAAAGTGATGGAATATGTAGCTAATGGTTAAAATTTGGGGAAAAAAATCAAAAGGTACAGAAAAATTTTAACGATATTTCTGTCTTGTACTTTAAAAAAAAAATTGGCCCAAAAGTTTGTAGTGAGATTTTGGTTACTTTCGTTTTATTTTTATAGAGTACTAAAATGAAGCTAAAAAAAATGCAGATATTTAATCATGACTTCTTTATCCCACATTTTTGCTGTTAGGCAGAAAAGTTTCTCAAAGAAAGTATCATTTGAGAGTCAGCCAGATCTGATGCTTGAGTCTCCAGGGGCAGGTTCTCTTCCTGAGCCACAGGAGTAGCTTTTTCTCCAAGACATCCTGACACAGTGATCTAGCAGCCTCCTCATGTCTTAAGGTTCTTCAGCCTCATTCTGTCTTAAGGAGTGAAAGAAGAGATGTATTTGGGATCTTTTCAGCTTTTCAAATTCGTGGAAACCACAGATAAAAAAGCCAGTATAATTACACAATTTCTAGATTAGTAATAGTCTGCCATAGCATGAACTGACTCAGCAGGAGAAATCTGTGAGAATCAAGAAGCTAATGTTTCAGGACAGTTCGGACCACTGGCCTAAGGAAGGTTTCCTTTCCTTTCTTTCCTCTTTTCTTTTTCTTTTTTTTTTTTTTTTTTTTTTTTTTTTTTTTTTTTTTTTTTTTTTTGGTTTTTCGAGACAGGGTTTCTCTGTGTAGCTTTGCGCCTTTCCTGGAGCTCACTTGGTAGCCCAGGCTGGCCTCGAACTCACAGAGATCCACCTGCCTCCGCCTCCCGAGTGCTGGGATTAAAGGCGTGCGCCACCAACGCCCGGCACATCTTTCCTCTTTTCTTTTTCAATAGGTGCCCAAGAAGATATTTCAGGATTGCAATCATGCTTGAAATACAGATGAAACACACACGGTTGGTTTATTAAACACATAGCTATTGCCAACCTCTCCATTCCATTTCTGTACTCAATTTTCTTTCGTATGCAAAGTGATGGGATTCAGTACAGATAAATACGTCTACACGTTAACCCCATACCTACCTCTACTGTTGTTGGCAGAAACGTTTAATTTAGTGATCTGTGTGGGGAACAATCCCTGTGTCTGTTTTTAGAATCAGAAAGTAGTGGAAAAAGCAGTGGTAACGGTCAGCAGAAAATTACAATTCACTGATTTTATGAACAGGCAGTGTTTCTGAAAATCACTCACTTTTTGAGAAGTGCATAGAACTGGCAGACAATATACTAATAAACAGGCAGATAGCTGTGATGTTGGGAGCTGTGGTTTTGATTTGGATGTCTATGCTTCTTGGAAGTCATGGTTGTTTAGCAACCAACACTTTAAAGGGAAGAATTGGTGACTTCCTGCAGCTGGTAGAAGCCTGCCTTCCTATGGGGGTCCTGTTGCCAACATCTTTGACCGTAGTTTCTCATTGACCCAATCCCCTGACATCCATCCTGATAAAAATAGGATGTCTTAGTTTGAGTTTTTATTGCTGTGAAGAGACACCATGACTTTTATAAAGAAAACATTTAATTGAGGGGGTTTTCTAACAGTTTCAGAAATTCAGTCCATTGTCATCATGACGGGGAGCATGGTGGCATGCAGGCAGAGGTGGTGCTGGAGCTCAGAGTCCTACATCTTGACTCAGAAGCAGCAGGAAGCCAACTGACTCATGACTCACTGGGCTGTGTCCTGAGCATAAGACTGTTCCCACAGTGACACATTTTCTCCAAGGCCACACCTCCTAATAGTGCCACTCTCTTTGGGGGCCATTTTCTTTCAAACCACCACATTCCATTCCCTGGCCCCCAAAGGCTAATAGCCATATCAAAATGCAAAAATACATTTAGTCCAACTTCCAAAGTCCCCATAGTCTGTAACAGTCTCAAACTTATTTCAATGTGCAAAGTCTCTAGGGAATTGCTCCATTTGAGCACAGTTTATATTAACCAAAATTTCTTCCTATTATTTTTCTCAAGAGCAATTCAGTCTAGAGTATAGTTAAGAGATGCAACACATAGGTTTATTTTGTAATCCCTGAGAGTGTCACTTTACCTGGCAGAGTTCAGTGAGTGCCAGCTCTGTGTCCTCCCAGGCATTTCAAATCTAGTTTTAATTTAGATCAGCAGTTCAGGAACAAATTATTTGCCAAATGCAGGTGGCAGACCATCACTTGTCTCCCTAATGTCCATCTGTAGAGTATTCTGAGACTTTGCTAAAATGATAAATTGATGTGTCTGGTGGGAAACAGCTTGTTACCGAGAACAGTCGTCCACACAGATCGGAAGCCTTGTGCTACAACAGAGACCACAGGTGGTTCTTATAATAAGGCATCTGTGATCACAAGGGCTTTGGAAGCTGTTTGATTTTTTTTCTGTCTTGTTTTGTTTTTGTTTTTGTTTTTGTTTTCCATTTGACAAAGAGGTTTCTTGTTAAGCTAATGTCTCATTTCCTAAAAGACATGTTGTATCTTTATAGGAGATATCTTTATACTTCAAATATGGCCAAGAATCCTTTTAATTTCGACACATCTTACAATCAGGAATCGGCTAATAGCTCTATGAGTCCTGCAGTTCCACAGGAGGTCTGGACTATAGCTTTTCCTGCAATGAATTCTGTGTATTCATTGAAAGCTGCAATTTTAAACAGAAAGGAGCACAACGCACAGCCTTTAACAATGATTAGGAAGCTAATATCAAACTTTAGTCAATAAGCAGTGGAGTTGAAATACAAACTTTTTTTTGGATGGGAATAACATATTCTGAATCCCCCAATTTCAGGGCAGAGCAGGAGAGATCTGAGCCCATGCCATCATCTCAAGATCATCAATTGACTAGTGCTTTAGTCAGATTATCTTGTTACACCTATGCAAACCCTCCCAGTGACAAAGAGCTTACCTCTTCTCAAAGAAGACTGCAGCAACTTGAAAATGTCTCCCGTCCCTTTGCGGCTTAATTCCAGTGAGCAAGTTTCTCTATGTCACTTAAAACTGGATTACCATGTGATTCAGTTTACATTCAACAAATATTGGTTAAGTATGAACTCTACCACAAGCACTGAGACTAGGTTTCAGGACTATGTGGAGAAACTTTGAAGCATAATAATTTTCTCCAGAGAGTTCATAATCAACCATCAACAGGAAAAGAAAACCAAGAAATTACAGTACAGCATGTCAAATGTCATGTTGAGACAGTACGAACATGTTTAGAAAGTTTGTTATCCAGAATATTTAAGGTCAGTCCAGGAGATGCACTATGAATTCAAAATGTTAAAATAATGGAGATTTTAAAAAAAGATTTATCTATGTTTATTTCATGTGTATTAGTGCTTTGCCTGCTTTTATGTATATGTAGCATGTGTATGGCTGGGGTCTTCGGAGGTCAGAAGAGAGCAACGTATTTCCTGAAACTACAATTACAGGCAGCTATAACCCACCATGTGGGTGCTGGGAACTGAACCCAGGTCCTCTGTGAAAACAGCAAGTATTCTAACTGCTGAGCCATCTCTCCAGCCCCTAATGTAAGATATTTGAAGAGAGAATTTTTTTTCTGCCATGGTTAAATTTATTCAAACAACAATAAAATACAAAATACAGTTTTCACATTTTGAAATCACATGTATTCTCTTTATAATTTTGTAAGAAGCACTTCAGGAGACCTTGTTCAGAGTCTCAGCTGACATAGATTGGACATAGATCAGCTGGACCCTCTCTTTGTGTAAGTGGTTCCCAAGTCATCATCTGATTCATATGTTACTGGATTTGCAAATAGTGTCTGACTTAATCCTCACAACAGTGTTCTGGCTTAGATCCCACAGTTGGCATTGCCTGTCATGGTTTTTCAGGCTCTACCAGTTACAATGAAGATGTTAACCTGAGATTACTAAGTTGGAATTGTATGACTTGTGGTCTCTGAAGGTCCAGCTCCCAGCTGATGACTAAAGACTATGAAGATACATCTTCTAGGATATTATCTGACTTACACAAACTTAACCCAATGAAAGTAGGCTATTTGTTGCACAAGAAGATAGCTAGAGGCAGAGTGCACTTTCTTATCTATGGTTTCAACTACTTCGTTACAGCTTTAGTGTGTGGTGCTTGTGGTTTTGGTCAGTACTAGCAAACATGTTTCATGGCATTGGGGTTTTGGGTTTGTTACTCATAAGAAACCAAGTTTTGTACTATAAATTTAGTGGCTTATATGCTGATTTAAGGATGACTGCTGGAATTTTATGTTGGAGTATGAGTTTATGGACATGTATTTGTGTGCATGTACATGCATTTGTGTGTACATGTGTATTGTGAGTATATATTCATATATGGGAATCTCTTTAAAGAATTACTTTTAAGTGTATACATGAATGCTATATGCTATATATTGTAAATTTTTAAAAGAGCATAGTATAAAATTATATAATAGCTTTAAAGAAATATTGCTGTCATTTAAGATTTTCTCACATAGTGCTATACCAAATTTTTACTCGATAAAATATGGAACAATTTTATATTTTCAATTAAAAATTAGAATATTTATAGAATTTTATTTAAAACTTGGGTGAATGTTGAGATCAAATGATAACTGTGAATAAAATCCTAGTATAGATCATCAGTAAGCTCTATAGGCATAAAATATTTATGATGTTACTGATGATAACATGTTTATGGACTTGTTATGATGGACTTGTTACTGATGATCTATATGTAATTTTAACTTTTTGGAAATTATTGACTTTAAAAGAATTATTAATTCTTTAAGAGTTTCATACAACATGCTATGGTCATAGTCACTGCCCTTTCCACTAACCCTTCCCAGAAATCCACCTTCTTTGCCTCTAACTTATTTTTGTGCTACCCAAATATTCTTGGAGATGTCATAGTCAACTTACCAGGGGCTATACTTAGAGAAAACTGTCACCCTTTCTTCCAGAAGATAACAACTGCCAGGAGCTCTATGGTAATGGGTGTGATTGTGTGCCTAATGCCCCTCTCTGTGTTGAGATTTGGTTTCCTGTGGCCTTGCACAGGTTTTTCACATACTGTTGTGACCACTGAGTTGATATGTGCAGCTACCTTGCTGTGTCCAGAAGACAACATTGCCTTGTCATCCCCTGCCTTGGTCTCATATTCTTTTGGTCTTCTTTTCCACAACGGTCCTTGAGCCTTGGAGGGGGCGGGGCATCAGTATATTTGTTCTCTTTAGGAATTCAAATTCTTCAGTCTCTTACTCTCTACACAGTGACTTGTTGTAGGTGTCCATGTTCATCACCATCAACAAACAGAAGCCTCTCAGATGAGAGTTAAGAGATGTATAATGATAAGTCATCAGGACTCTGTTTAACACCATGTTGTTTTAGCAGAATAAAGTGGTCGGTTCTCCTCTAGGGACTATGAGCTCTCTAGTCCTATGTTCTTGGCTTGATCATGGTGCCAGGTATGAGTTTCATCTGGAGGAGGAGGAGGATTTAATCTGATCAGAAAGAGGTTGACTTCTAATTTATTTTAAATATTGATTTTCTCAAAGTGCTTGCTTTTTGTTTTTTAATGAAACAAATCATCATTACCCTATGTTGGGCTAACATTCATTATATAGCTCAGGCTGGCCTTGAACTCACAGTAGTTCTCTTGCCTCAGCTTTCCAAGTGCTGGAGTTATATGCATGGTAGCATCATACCTTGCAGAATCCTTTTTCTATGTATTAAAAAATATAACTTCTTTTGTTTCTCTGAGAAAACAAATACTTCTTTTTGTGTGTGTAACACATCGAGTGTCAGGATGGCCAGTCCGTTTGTGTCAGTATGTACCAAGTAAGACAGCAGTGATTTTTATTTCCATAAAAAAAAGTGTCTGTTTAGGATCTAGTTTAATAAAGATAGGTAGGCAGCTTAATATCAAAGGACTTGTTTCCACTATCCATTCTTCAAACTGGTAAAGTGCCATATTTAAATAAAATAGTTCTTTAAATAAAGAAAAAGAGTGGGCCAAATATGAACAAACAGGAGTCATATATCTAAAACAGTGTTCAACTTGAGTACCATCCTCCTGTCTCTGCCACACTGAGGTAAGGAACTACCCTGACCATTGAGAGACATAAATGAGTAGTGCTAGCTGGTGTCAAATAGGAGATTCCAACTCAAATTCTTCACGCCATGACTCACTCAACTTGCATTTTGAATGTACAAGTTCTTTATTTTCATAGATTTTATAGAAAATTATTAAATAGGCAAGAAAATTATAGAGTGTTTATCAAATGTGTCCAAGAACACCAAGTTTGTGTTTTACGTTTTGTGCTATTTTGCTTAAAATGAATTTTATTGCTCTGCTTGACAAAAATGAGTGAGTAAAGATTAAAAAAGAGAACTAGAGAACAATTTGTAGAAGAAAATGATATTTATTCATGCCTAAGGTTAGTTATTTATATTACAGTGTTCACACAGTTCCCTTACAGTGAAGAAGTCAATTTGAGTGGTTTTTTAAAAATTTATCATTTCAGAAATAGCTTTTATTTTGTTATTGTTCACTATTTTTCCAATGCTCCATTTGCTGAAAATAAAGAAAAATTAAGAGTGATTTATTTCCAAGATTGTGCAGCAGTGTTGATAGTGTGAATGATTGATTTGAGGGAGTGAAGAAAGATTTATAAGACTCACCCAGTGACTGCAAGTCGGAGTCTAATTACAGAAATGTCACAGTGTGAGTGAAGTATTCATCTCAGAAAGGAAAACCGTGGAAATGGAGAACCAAAATTACCATAGTAAATGCGAGGTTTGAGCAAGTAAATAGAAGATGAAAACATAATAGAGGGTCCTATAACAGTTACTATTATAAGTAAAATATAGTTTAAATATAGTTTAAAAAGATTTCATAGACCTTAGATTCCTATTACTTACTTTACACATTAGTTGAATCATATCAGTTATTTCCTCTGAATAAAATATGCATGGAAATTTAATTATACTCATAAAAATGTTTGTCATGAACTTTGTTTCTTGTGTGTCTTTCCAGATGTTGTATTTCCAGGTGTTATTCTTCCCCCAAGGCTGTTCTTAAGTGCCATCTCCAGTCAAGATACCTTTCTTGATTTCTCTGTTAAGAAGTGTCTCAGGGTTTAATTATCATTATACATAGCACATGGGACTATTTGTTTTCCTTGTAAAAGCAACAGTCCCACCAACTGTTGGTTTGAATCTGGATACAACCTCTGTCTAGTTTCTATAACTTTGGGAAGTCCTTAAATTCTGCTGCCCTTGTATATAATATGGGAAAATCAGTAACCTAATCACAAAGTTACTATAAAAATGAAATGAGCTTGGCATATAAAGAAGTGGCCAATGAGCTTATCATTGTTAATGTGGCACTTAACATTAGCAGTCTTTTTCACTTGTTACTTGTTACTTTCTGATCACACGAAGTAATCCTTGATGTTTAATCTCATTCATCATAACAAGATATTATCTATTCACATGTATGGGCTGCTTTTTCTTTTATAAAACCATCGTACACAGTAGTGTTGTTTTCATACTATCTTTACTTTTAGGTATGGAACACTTCACAGTTAATTATCTATTCTCCACTGTTACTTGCTCAGGTTGTATCCTCCACAGTTCCCTTTATGGAAAGTGACTAATGTACATCACTTGAATCATACAGTTCTTCTTTGGGCCAGATGTTTCTTTAAAAACCTCTTGAAAGTGTGGGCTCACCTTTTGTCTTTCTGTCTGATTTTCTGCAAATGCAAAGTTATATACTAATGTAATCCTGAACCTTATCCCAAGATCAGATCTCCCAAAATGGGCACCCAGACATCCCCACATCTTCCCAAGTAGAGGTTTAGAATTATATCAGAAGGTAAATGTTACCTCAGGTTATTCCATATTAATAATCTAAAAAGATAGTCACTCTTGCTCATGTGAATTATGATCCTCAATCCTCTAACCCCAAACTGGTACTTGATGAGCAAAATGAAGGTAGAGGGTTGCTTTTATTGTTTGTTTGGAGAAAACTTTTGCAATGGGTCTCACTATGTGGTCAGACTGGACGCTAAGTTTCCAACCACTTCCTCAGCCTCCAGAGAGCTAAGAATGCAAAGCTTGTTCTTATCATAAATGATTGACTAAATGCTGCGAGGTTTTGCAATATAAATTGACGTTGGCAAAATTATCCTAGTAAATTGCCTACATTTTTCACCATAAAAAAGGAAGACGAAGAGGAGGAGCAGGAGGAGGAGAAGGAGGAGGAGGAGGCCATTGGCAGGGTTCTGTGGGTATCTCTAATACAACAGTTTCCTTAGAGTTCGTTAGTGATCAGAGGTTTCAAATTGTCATCCCTGCCCCCGCTACTGTACTGACATGTATAAATTGTAACGGAGATCTTGTGTTTGTCAATAATAGTCACATGGTAAATTATTCTCAGTTTACTGTTACTGTTAGGAAATAGGTATGCCCATACCCACACTTAGCATAGATAGCTATCTCCTTCCACTGGACTTAGATCTTTTTTAGTTTTATATGTTGCTTACTAAGTGAAGAATGCAGAATTAAACCTCAATAGATTACAAATTTTATGTCAGCAGGATTAAAACATATACTGCTTATCATTAGTTTACCCATTTTAAAAGCAGAAAATTATTTTATGAGGATATACATGCATTCTTTCTTATAAACTCTTTTTAGCCAGGAAGGCAATGCCCTCTAATTATTTACCCTAGAGACATGGGATTGTGAAGTGTTTTCAAAAACAAGTCCTGGAGGTAGCATGAAAGTCAAATTCCGAACATGCGCCTTTCTCAGTGTTGATTCAGGCAGATTACGTAATCCTTAAATGCCTGGCTTCTTCCTCTTTAAAATGAACTAGTGGGGCCAGCAAGATGGCTTGCTGGGTAAGATGCTTTGCTGCCAAGCCCGATAACTTGGGTTTTAGCCCCCCGGACCCACATGATGGGAGCCATCACATGAAATGAGGTGTTGCACTTACATGCTTACTTTTAAAAAGGAATCTAGTAATGCGCTGCTTTCTAGGCTTCCTTTAGCCTATTTTAATTTGTAATATTAAACTATTAGAAATTCGTTTTCCCACTGATGACTCGCAAAGTGTAGGTCTTGGTGGAGGCTGACTTGCCTTAGCTTTCCTGACAACTGTTTCTCGGCACCACTGAAAGCTGCCCTGGATCCTCATTCTCTGTCAGAACTCTATCCCCACAGGCATTGTCTCCAGATTGCTTGCAGGGATTTTCGTGATGCCAGCTCAAATGGAAGAATCTTTAAGTAGTGTTGTTGAGCAGCACTAGCCACAATGAAAGTCATTGGATTTGATCTTCCAGTGGGACTACTTGCCTTAAGTCAGGCAGGAATTAGTTTGCAGTTGAGTTACCTCAAGTTGGAAAAGAGAGTAAAACAAGTAATGCTTCCAGAATCAGTAGTGTGAATCATCCGACTTTAGAAAGCCTGCATCTTAGTTAGGATTTCTATTGCTGTGATACAACACCGTGAGCAAAAGCAACTTGAGGAAGAATGTATTTACATTAGCTTACACTCCCATACTATAGCCCCCTTCCCATTAAAGGAAGCCAAATGCAGGAACTTGAGGCAGGAACTGAAGCAGAGGCCATGGAAGAGTGCTGCTTACTGGCTTGCTCCTCACTTCTTGCTTAGTTTGTTTTTTTTTTATAGCACCCACCAGTGAAGAGGTGGCACCTCCCACAGTGAATACGGCCCTTCCACTTCAATCACGAATTAACAGCCTGCACAGCCTCCCCGCAGGCCATTCTGGTAGGGACATTTTCTCACTTGAGGTCTGTCCTCCCAGGATGACTCTAGCTGTGTCAAGTTGACATAAAATTAGCCAGCATGACTTGCTCATTGTTTGGAAGCATAAAATTTAAAGTAGGGGATGTAGTGGAGAAAAATAGGTGGACTAGGCGCAAGGACCTCACAGATGCTTAGCTGCACCCTAAATCCTTTTATAGCATTGTGACCTTGGCCTCCCTGTAGCTCAAGTTTCATTATTCAAACAGAGAACAGATGGTGGGTAGCCATGACCTTACTCCTACCTCAGACCCCTGAACCAGAAGTGAAATTCAAGTTTTTCAACTGTGAAAGGTATTGTGCTTTATCTGATACCCAGAAGCAAAAGTAAGGATATCCCACATAATTAATGCAAATAAAAAACTGTCAGTTGTCTAAATTTTGAGACAATTAAGAATGACTTCAACTTATACATTTAATCAGAAACCTTGAAGTTTGATACACAGTTATATGCTTCAAACGTTTATTAATTTTGAGTAATTCTAGTTTTTGAGTGTTCTTAGAAGTTTTAATGCAAACACATATTAGGTAGGCTTAAGTATGATTTTTCTTGTTGAGTTATTATAACAATGGTTTGCAATTTTACCAGTTTCTCTAAGATTGGCATAGAATCTTTTATATTTATTAATGTTTTGGAAACTAAAGGAAATACAGGGATAGTTGACTCTCTTCCCAGTACTCATATCCCTTGGATTAGCAAGCACACACACACACACACACACACACACACACACACACACACACACACACACACATATGGTGCCATGTTTACGTACACAATATATGAAAGCTGCAATTAACACTAGGATCACATTGCTGATCTAAAACAGAAACAGAGCTAGGCAGATCTTAGGTTGGTATTGGTCTTGATATTTCCATAATTCTTGAGCACCTATAGCATGCCAGGACTATTCTAAGTTGTGTGCAATGAAGAGTAAAAATATTCTATGAATGTCTAAGTCTCAAAAAGAAGCCAATTTGCAAAGAAATCTCCAAATCTCAAGTTGAACATCAGTGTTTGGCAGCTGCTGTTGCATAGCTAGACCTCAAGAAGATGTTTACATAAACTAACACACCTGCAGAACAAGCTAATGTTAGGGAAACTCTAACCGCTCCCTATCTGCATTACATAAGCAGGGAACTTGCTGTATCCAACTTCCAACTCTGTATCCGTATGTTCTGTACTTGAGCATTATTTGAAAATGTTTCTTAAGTGGAGAAGACAATTTAGCAGCCAGCAGTGGCTTCATGCATTGTAACAACAGGAATTGAAAGCCTGCTTGTTAGTTAAACAACAACCTTTCAAACTACTAAACAGGTAGCCACCGTTTTCCAGGACGTGGCACTTTGCATCTGTGCTCTGTTGGGCACTGTGTACAAGCACTGCCAAATGTGTGATCTGGGAATTGTAAAACCCTCAAGAAAAAGGCCAGTGCAGACAAGAATGGCTTCTACTGAACTGTGTACTTCCACAGCTAGTTACCTAAGAGCTTGCTGCTCTAATGTCATTGTGGGGGTGTTTGTGAGTTTGCTATCCTAAGCACATGAACCTTTTTTCTGAGTTAATATTTTTTTTTATTGTACTGTCAGCAAACCATAAAATGTAAACCTGTGAAGTTGTTTTCATTGCAAACCCAGCAATTGTCTGATGAAGTTCTTCTGTGTGTAGCATTTTGGAAATGAAATATCAGTACCTCCTGTCCCACATTCATAAAGATTTGATGACATGTTGTGTGACTGTGATTGAGGGAGCCCGATATGGGGGTAAATTTTAAGTTTGATGCATGAGTTATCCTCATATAGTCACTGGTTCCACAGCCTCTACAGCAGTCCCTTATGCCCCAATGTAGCTCCTTGTTTCTATTTGGCACACTTGGATTTCTCAAAGCAAGAAAGATCACAGAGGCATAGCAGGAACCAGCCCACACACCAGCCATGGTGTATCTAATAGGATGATGGCATCACTGTCTCTGCCTAATAGTGAGGGGCACTCAGGACTAACTAACTAATGCACATAATACTACTCTAAAGAAATTTACTGGGAAATAGCCATTCTTTCAATGAGGAGATGGTAAAATAAACTAGGTACTTTAGGGTGCCAGGTATTAATTATCACATGGCAGATCTGTATGTACACAATGAAATATAGCACCATTATAAAGTTAAGTGGGAAGAATGGGGGCGGGGGAACAGGTCAAAATAGGCATGGAAGGGTTGGTGAGATGGATTGGTGTGCAAAAGGTGCTTGCTGTACAAGCCTGTCAACCTGGGTTCAGTCTCCTGACCCCAAATGAAGGTGCATGGACAGAAGCAGCTTCACAAGGTTGCCCTCTTAACCAACACATATGTGCTATGGTGTGCATGTGCCATGGCATGGATGTATCCACAAACACATGTCTCTCACACACAAAATAGTAAAAGAATAGTCTTAAAAGCCAGTAGGGAAAATGAGATAACTATAAGACTATGAATTAATTTGTGTATGTGCCGGAAAATCTAGGAGTATGAAATTAGCATTTTGTTCATGGCAGAGTAGAAAAAAACTCCCCCATTATCTTTTAAAAAGTAAATTTGGTTCAGTGTTTTATTAAATTAAAAAAGCAAATATAAGTTCACTAGGTAATATACTGAGTGGAAGTCTTTCACCCACCTTCAATTAATAAGAATACATGTTACATAAATAGATGGGAATGGAAAGAGGAGAACAGAAACAGCCCTGTACTTTGATTACTGAGAAATGATGTGTAAAAAATTTTTAAAGTAGCAGTAACAATAATACAATTGCTTTTAAAATAATGTAATTCAGTGATCTGAATTAATCTTTCAGCATAATATAAGAAGTTATTATTCTTGTAAGTGTTAGCAGTATATTGTTTCTTAGGATGTCAAGCTAAGAAAAGCAACAATAGATGAAGCTATGTTAAAAGATTCTGTTACACTTTCATCTTGGGGTGTAAAATAAAGTATTAAGCGAGGCCTGCCTATCTTCCTCCTGCATTCTGGCATGTTCTTGAGATCGCCTTGCTGTGTATCTGACCTTATGATCTTCTCTTGTAGGAGGCATGCCTGGTGGTAAAGAGGAGGGCGGGGGAGGCACATTTCCTCATCGGCCTTATTAAAAAGTTGAGTTTGATAGTTGAATAATTAGGGAGCCCCCGTGGTGGGAGCAGTGGTGGTTAATTGAGTGCAGCTGTCTTTTGCCGCTCGCATGAACAGTGACTGCCACGCTCTGCCGTGAAGAGCAGTTACCGTTGCTTCCCACACAAAAATTCTGAGTTCAGGCAGGTCATTGTGAAACCCAGGATTGAGTTTTCTTCTAAAACCAAGCAGTGGATCCTTTTCTCCTACGTAGAGGGCCTCTTTTCCCTTCCCCATGGTTATGTACTCACTTAGAAGTGAGGTGGCCAGTTGTCCCAGGGTACCTCAAAGCTGATTCTCAAGAATCACAAATTCCAGTGCTGCTCTATGTGAACACAATGGCTTCACAACTTGAAGTCCAAAGCCAAATTCACAACCAGCACACAAAAAAACTATAGAAGGATCTTTAAGAAATTCTTTCCTTTTTTTCTTGAGATTGTAATATAATGACATGATTTGCCTCTTCCCTTCCCCCTCTCTCTGACTCCTCCCATTTGCCCCATCTGTCCTCTTTTTCAAAATTATGACCTCTTTTCTCATGAATTGTTATATAATTATATATATGAGAATGCATATTTTAACATATGTGTATGTATATATATGTATGTATGTATATATATATATGCTTATGCATGTGTATATACAAAACAGAAACAATTCAGCTAGCTTTAGCCATGGCTGCTTCTGTAACTTCAGTTGGGGCTGGAATTGCTCATCCTGCACATGCTCACAACGGCTAAGTTGTGAGTCGGGTAACTCATCATCTCTTACTTTCCTCATTTCAGTTGATTCTTGAGGAAGGAATGAGATTAGCTGATGTCTTTGAAAGTTTCTGCCTTCATTTGGTGTTGCAGTGAAGTAAAATGGCTAGACAATGTCAGAGTCCCTTAATCCCAGGTCGCCTCTGCTGTGCTGGATAGCTCTAGTCACCCAAGAGTCACACTGCACAATGAGAGCAAAACCTGTAACTTGGGAACGGCTGATAACAGGCGTAATGTTTACGTCTGTCAGCATCTCTGTTTTCAGAGCCTTTTTACATCTGTTATCTCATCCGATGCCAGTGCAGACACCCGCATTTAAAGTCATTTTTGTGGACTTGAGGATCACCTTCTCCCTGACTTCAGCTGATGCTGATGATGGGGGCCTGGGGAGCAATGCCCTGCTTTCTAGGGAGGGCCACCCAGACTAAGAAATGTGACTTTGACTTACACATGGCCCTTTTCATTTTCCTGTTGAGTAAAAAGAGGCGAGACTGGAAAGAAAGAGTCAAGAGGCCCTAGTTTTGTTTGCGTGTTTCTTGATTTTATTTCTTTCCGGTGCAATGGGTGGAGGAGAGCAACATTGCTTAATGGTGTGTTAAAGGCTTTATTGAATGCCTTTCTCCTTGAAGCTGGGCTTTCAAAGCCCTTTCTTCTCAGTGTTCTTCACTCTTCTTCAAAGACAGTAAACTATGAATGTATTCAGAACACACACTCATTAGGGTGTTCATGAAGCCAACAGAGTACTGTCCCCTAATCCAAGGACAACAAAAATGTTCTAAGCAGAAAACTACCTTTCTCTTCTGGACAAGAATAGGAGGACACAGCAGATGATACCAGCTAGATTCCCTGTGTTGTTTTCAGATAGGATGAGAGGCCTCCTCGTGTGTGTGTGTGTGTGTGTGTGTGTGTGTGTGTGTGTGTGTGTGTGTGTTTGAAAGTAGTAAACTTCAGAGTGCAGAAAACTAGACTGCCATTCTGTAATGACTTGGGAGGAATAAATGATAGATAGGTAGATAGGTATGGAGATGATAAAAAGATAGATAGATAGATGATAGATAGATAGATAGATAGATAGATAGATAGATAGATAGATAGATAGATATGGTTTAATGTTTTGTCCTGTTTGTCATTATCTAAAAAACTATATTTCATGATTGTGTTTAGATCTGAATGGGATATACATGTGACCTTAAAGTCTTTGAATTCTTAAAAAATCCAGTTACAAACCTTTTCAAGACTATAAAAGTCAACAAAACTTACCTCTGAAACCATTTGTCCTACATGGTAAGCATAGTACATGTTCACCTACTGTGCGACTAAGCATGTTTACAAACAAGGTTGTGTACTTGCCATCTTCCCAGTGTGGATTCAAGACAGTGAAGGAGGCAGAACAAGATTCTTACCCTCAAGACTTACTACAGTAACTACTTTCAAAACTGCTTTGTGCTTCATGCCTTTCCCACTGGGCTTTAAATACTCTTCCATTGACTTGTTGATCCTATGGATTAACTAACTAGTCTCTATGTCAATAGGTGAACAATTGTTTTGGCTCTGTATCAGCTTCCAGTGGTCCCTTGGATCTCTTTTCTCCTTCTTTCCACTAGGGTCACTATTAAAGAGTTCTGTAAAACTGCACTTGCCTGCCTCTGCCTGCCCCTAGTGCCAGCTGCTTAGTAGAATGAGATTGTCTGCTTATTTGAGAAAATGATGAGGTCCCAGGAAAAGCCTCTTCCTTATATTAGATGTTGAACTAGAGATTTGCATAATGACCAGGGATTGGTTTAAATCCATATATTTGATTTCCTCCAAATTGGTGTTCAATTGTATATTTGCACAGATGTTCAGAGACTCTGACTTGAGCTTTTTCAGAAATCCAGAATCTGCAGAGAATCACAGCAGTGATAGGCATACATTCATGCTTGAGGAAACAGATCTGTATGACTGGGTAGTGAACTCAACGAGATATGCACAATTGTGAATTGACTCATTCAGGTTACATCCAAAAGAAGAACAAAAGATCTTTATGTTTGCTGTCTCCAACACAGGGACTACAAGTGTCCCTTTATATATTTTACTGATGTACTTGTCATCAAGCTTGGTAGGTAGTCGAGGGTAACCTTGAACTTCATGTCTCTCTATCCTGATATGTGTAGGGTTTAGAGCTTTTATGAGGAGTTGGGGATCAAACACAGGGTATCATGCATGGGAAGCTAGCACTCCATCCATTGATCTATATAGGCCCCCAAACATTTAAAAACTGTGAACCTTTGATGTTGTCCTCATCACATCAGAAGAAATATTAATAAGAACACTGGCATAGAAGGAAAATTGGTTATTACATGCATTCCAAGACTATTTCTACCAGACAGACTTTCAGAAACGCACAGTGATTTTAGTATACCCCTTTGTCTGGAGCGTTCTCATGGTCTCTAGTCCTTCTCTCTTTTTAACTTCATCATCTCTCAAGGATTGGTGGGAAGGAAACACACCACATATCGTTTCTAGTAAAAAGTAGCTCGACTTCTCTAATAGTCAACATCGTTTTGCTTCAGTTGCCTTATGTTATCATGGCAAGTTGTGTACCTTTAGTTACTTTCTCCCTAACTGCATAAGATGGTTAACATCAAGGATGCTTTTGTTTCTTTGCTTTGGGTTTCTATTGGTTCCCAGCATATAGAAAATATATGTATGAGCCACAGTGCTTTGCATGCTACATATAACACCATTTTGTCAGTTGGGGCTAGCATTACTCCTGTTCTATTGTAATTAGAGAGCCAAGGCAGATATTGAGAAAGTAACTCTGAGTCATCTAAAAAGCTAAAATGGGATCATCTAAAAATGGGACCTAATGGTGTACTTATAAAAAGTGCAGAGTTGAATTTTAAACGTGTACTCTCAATCACAATGCTTTTATTTCAGGCAGGATAGATGGGTTATGCTGTGGGGAACCACAACTCCCAAAGCTCATGGCTTAATGTAAAGGGTCTATTTTTCACTCATGGTTATGTCTTGATTTTGACACTTTGTTCCATGTTGTCTTCAAGTTAAGAGCAACTTTTATCTGTATGTTGTTGGGAGGTAAATATGCAGAAAGGAAATAATGTGATGAAGCACTTACTCAATCTTAAAACATATTGCTAGGCCTGGTGGTGGGTGCTATAATCCCAGTCCTAGGCAAGCTGAGACAGGAGGATTATGAGTTGGAGATCAACACAGAATAGATAGAAAGACACTATGAGGAAACAGGTAAATAAAGAAATAACACCACCAACAAAACCTTCTGCTTAAAAATAAGGGAAGTTACTTATTTTTGTTTTTGATGTTTATTAGCCCAAACAAAGCTCATGATCACATCTAGCTTTGAAGCATGCAGGCATGTAGCTAACTCATACCTGTGTACTACTATACTACTAATACCTACTTGTACTACTACATAGACCTTCAAAACAGGGAAGAGTTAAGGTAGATCAGGAGTGCAAGGCTTTAGATTTGATGCTAGTACCCAAGCCATTACCATCACCAACAAAACCCAGGCCAGAGAACAGAGCCACCACAGCCTGACAACTCGGAAAACCTGGATTGCTTGAACATCTGAAATGGTTGGACTGGTAACATGAGCCCCTGTCTCTGCCCATCACCACTCTATACTAAGCTCCACTCATTCACAACTCTCCTAGGAATGAAAATTGGTTAAAGAATGGTATATTTGTGGTGTTCATTTATTAGGGTTGGAGGTTTTTTGTTTGTTTGTTTGTTTGTTTGTTTTTTGTTTTTTTTTTTTTTTTTGGTCAGTTTTTGAGACAGAGTCTTATGCTACCTAGGCTGGCCTAAACCCTTAACCTTCTAACTCAACTTTCAAAATGCTACGGCATGCTACACCACATCCACCAGAATTTTCTCTTACCAAAATAAGAACTTAAGCTAAGCATGGTAATGTATGTCTATAATTCTCCTACTTGAGGCTGAGGCAGGAGGATCGTAAATTGGAGGCCAGTCTTGTATACACTGAGAATCCCAAGCCAGCATAGGCAACAAAATGAAATCCTCAGGGGCCTGTATCAGATTATAATGGGAAGAAGTGATAGTCTAAGGGGCAAAACGCTGGGGAGATGAGAGAGTTGAAAACACAAAGGAAAGGCTTTGAACTGGATCTGACTGTTGGCTCAGCTTAGGAAGTGGAAAAGAGAATAAAGTAAAAGCTAAAGAAGCATTTTGAAAAAAAAAGAAGCATTTTGATTGCTAAAACAGGTATGAAAACTGAAATAAAGTTCTTAAGGATGATGGCTTGTTTATCACATGTGCATGGCAAATGTGTTCAACTGTTTTATAAATAATTAATGATATTGCATGAGTGAAGACAACATCTGGAATACCCATTTTATAGATGAGAAGACTGAAGCCTGAGGAGGCTTTGGTTCTCATCCAGTGCCTCCCAACCACAGAGTTAGGGAGCAGGCATCCAAAACCGTTGATCTGGCTTCTGAATGCACCTGCTTAAATGTGACTGCTTTCTGAGAGTGAGCTGAGTGCAAGAAGACGGGGGGGGGGGGGGGGGGGGGCGCGTACAGAAGGAGAACTCAGGTAAACAGCAGTATTATCAGCCTATCAACTTAAGTATGTCAAATGGTGCCTCAAACTGGATTACAGGTGTTGTAAGTGTAATTGGTTGCTAGTTCTTCACCTCTGCAGTACCTCTCTCAGTGCAGAAACACAGCAGGTGTTTATAAACATCGCCTGAAGTTGTCAGTATCTTCATATTCATTAGAAATCTCTGTGGCTGTTGGAATTACCCAGCTCTACTGCAGTAATTGATGGCAATGTTTATTTGGTTACCAGTCTTAAGAGAATCATCTGGTCTCATTTTGAAATAAATAATGAGAGTTGGCCAGAATATGGCTTCCAGTATATTCTATATTTTTGAATAAGCCTCAAAGACAATAAATTAAATATCGAGTTGTATTTAGATCATACTGTTTATTTCTTAAAGGGAAGAGAAACCTTGAATCAAGTGAACATATGAGCAACATTCAATGGACTTAATAAATTTTCTCTCTGTGTGTGTGTATGCACATATATAATATATATGTGACAACAATAATTACAGAAGATGACATAATTTGGTGGGAGAAGGAGGAGCAAATTATATAAATATGGTACTTGTGTGAGATTCTGGAAAAAATGATAATTTTATGTTGAAAATATGTCTTCAGTGAAGAGTGGCAAAAGGTAAGAGGCCCTGCTTTGGCTTAATGGTTGCTAGTGTGTGCTGCTTCTGCAGAGGACCTGAGTGCAGTTACTAACACCTGGGTCAGGTGATTCATTAGCGCCTGTAGCTCCGGCTGCGGAGGACTCTGATGCCTCCCGCCTCCACTCACACATACATAACCCACTCTGTCACCATGTACCCACAATTTAAAACACTACTACCAATTCGAAACTGAGCCCTGCTTTAAGTGAGCATCTGTTCTCATCACAGTCACCTGGCTCCATTTGACCTTTGTTCCCATTTCTGATACTGCTGCACATTGCAAAATTCTATTTAAACCTGCCTTTCATTTTCTTATCTCCCTGAACCACCAAAGTCAACTTCCCTTTTAATTTCTAGGCTTTTATCCTTGAGGTTGCTTTATTTCTTATCTAGCTTCAGCTCTGCATGTATGTCTGCTGATGAACAATGGTCTGTGTATCTTATTACTTGGGAAGGACTTGATCTAACACTCAAAAATGCAAAGTATCTGCTTCCTCTTGTCTCCAAAACCCATGGCCTTTACACCAACTAATCCTGGATACAAAGTTGATATCCTGCCTAGCTTCCCAGTATGACCAGATCTCATAGTTTGTGATGGGTTTTTGTTTGGTTGGTTTTTCAGGGAAATTTTGTTATTATTGCTTGTTTTTCTGAGACAAGATCTTATTTAGTTCAGTCTAACTTGGAACATATTATCTTCCTGCCTCAGGCTTCCTGGCAAGCTCCACTATGACATGGTGTGACTTTAAGTTTTGAAATGAGACTGCCCTGTGCATACCAGAATAACTACACTAGAGAGAGCTTTACCAACTGGTTTGAGTCTATATGAGAAGTGAAATCTATTTAACTTTACTAAAGAGTAAAGAATGCTTTGTGGTTCTGTAGGGTCCAAGGAAATGCTGAAGGAAGACCCCGGACTCAAATAGTATGTAAGAGAAAAGAGCGTTTATTTATAGTCCAGCATATGTGGGGTTGTTCACCTGTACAAGATGGCAATGACCCTCAGAGGAACCCATAGGCTCCTTTTAAGCACAGCTAAGAGGAGTTTCAGGGACAGTTAAGTCATCTCAAATAGGATTGGTTGAGCAAGCAGCAGTTACATTTGTATATTTTTAATTGGCGAAGGTTTAGTCTTGCCATTTTGGGACACATCTGCACAAGCTTGGGCAAGTCTGGACATGACTCAGAAGGGGGCTGCTGGGTTTGTCCTTGAGACACTGTGAGGCTGACTTAGACCTTGTGTTTGTTCTCTCCCTTGACTCTGAACATTACGGTATTGTGGATAAATGGCCCTTTGTTGGGAGAGACACCTATTTTGCCTTCTCAGAGAACTGAAACCTAAGTTCAGTTGTGAGGGTGGGAGAGTTTAACCCCTTCAGTTCTGGGGATCAAACCTAAGGTCTTATGCATTTTAGGCAAGTGTTCTACCATTGAGTTATATCCAAGCCCTATTTCCTATCAGCACTCTATCATCAGTGATTCCCATTGTCTGCAGTGTTATGGGTTACAAGGGTGAAGTTTACTGAGTTAGCAGTTCTGTTTCTCAGGTAACTAAGAGATCTAGGCTGGTTGTTTTTCTTTGCCAGAGGTTGATAAACATTATCACATTCTAATGTGTGTCATCCTTTTTTTTTCTTTTTCTTTTTTTCCTTTTTTGAAGTAGTTGAGAGTAATGGCAGATTGTAAGTGTCTGGGTGGCAGATTGTAAGTGTCTGGGCTTCCTTACCAGTCCAGGGTCACCTGATATAGCCGAGAGAAATCAAATCAGGCTGGTTGGAGGGGCCACAGCACAACTGAGATTGTGACAATTTTATTGAGAGCAATCAGAGTTTTTATACCTTTATCAGAAACAGAATATAATGGTGATTGCCAGGAACCATACAGTTGTAGTTGCCAGGATACAGTGAAGTTTGCAAGTCATTCAGGGTACGCAAGATTAATGTTTAAGATTAGTTGTCCTGTCAAGCCTTCATGCCCCCTTGACTACTAAGGGAACATACAGAGAAATACAAAGCAACCTGAATGCTTCACCGCATGTGGGAGTGCATTGGTCTCTTAGGGACTAGAAGGCACATTGAGCCCAGGAGCCATGCACTCTAACCTGAAAACCCATGATCCATGCCTCTCAAGGCAGTTAGGCCAAGCCAACTCAATGGTTCCCTACAGCAGATGCCATAACCTCAACTGGAAAGCTAAAGCAGGAGAATGATTGAGTTTGATGCAGGACCAGGCCACATAGTAGGACCTTGTTTTAGGGAAATGAGTAAACCCCCAAACCCTCAAAGTTTAGACTATCTTGAGCTAGGCAGTTCCAACATGGTACATCTCATGTAAAACCCACTCACTTGAATACATCACAATGAAATGGTTTTGTCTCAGACTCACTTATAAGAATTCCTGTTAAAAGAGAACTTTATACCCTATTAAGCAGATAGAATTTTTAATAAGGTATTTTCACTTCAAATACAGCATTTCTCAGGAATTTTGAAAGTAGACCATTGGGTTCACTAATGATAGGGTGACCATCCTGACACTAATGTCTGCTCAGGATGTCTGTTTATCTAGCAACAATATAGTTCTGATGCAATCATGTCTCTGAGTCATTCATTAACAGGAGCAAAGTGAAAATACTGGAATGAAATGTTTGTGCACTCACATCTGCTTGGGAAATAAATGTCTTGATTTCATCTTGATACTTGTTTGCCCTGAATCTTGGATATTGCTTTAGTCTTTATTCACAAATAGGAAACATTTTCCTGTTAGTTCATTCCTTTGTAGGGGTTATGAAGCTTTTTATCCATTAAGGTGTGCCACTGATCAATTCCCTGGGTCAGGAGAATTATGGAATACGAATGCAAGTTGAATTTTGTTATAGGCAAGACATTTGTATTGAACACCAGATATATTGATAAATTATAGGTAGTTTACTATTCTCAAGAAAACCTATACATAACTTCAACAGCTTCTGCATACCTGAAATACTTGTATGTTTTCAAAATGTAATCATTAAATATCTTTATGGTCAAAATAAAATCCCTTTTGAAACTGTTGTGTTTCAACCTCAGTAAAACAAGCTCATTGTAAAATTAGTTTGATATCTTGAGTGCTTGACTATGAGTCTTAATGTTCCATGGGCCCTTTTGAGTTTACCATCATGCATTTATTACTAATATTGATAAAGTTGTTCTATCTGATGATAAAGATTGTTTTAACATCTATTCCCACAAAGTGGAAAGTGTTATTTTCATTTTGATGAGTAGGTCAAACGTAAAACTTCTGATGAGTGTATAATTGGACCTCCAGCTATGTTTCCTCATTCTGACCTTTCTGTTATTGGATCTGTCTTGTATTGGAAGGCAAACACTCTAACTGACTGAAATTTTGGTTAGTATATTAGTGAAACATCTTCTCAGTTAGGTTTATGCATTATATTTGGAATGGCACCAAAAGTGCAGTTAAAGAATGTAAAATACCCAGACGTGTCCTGTGGGTTTTTTATTTGGACCTATGGCCCCTTGTTTGGTGGTGACTTGGTTTAACCATACTAAGAAAAGAATGTGCCATATTTTAGTAATTATGTTTCTAACTGAAGCCAACCCTCAAGCATTCCTTATAGTCTTTCCTTTGTTTTGTTAGTGCTTTATTTTAATCACTTAAAAATATACCCTTGGCGTGGCGATGCACCCCTATAATCGGAAAACTCAGGAGGCAGAGACAGGGTTGTTATTGGTTAGTTGGAGGGTGGCCTGGTCTACATAATAAGCCCCAGGCTAACCAGGAATATGCAGTGAGACCTCATTTCAAAACACCCAATTTGGGTTGGCCAGATTTCTCAATGGGTAATGATGCATACTTCAAAGCTGATGACTTGCATTCAATCCCCAGGCCCTACGCGGTGGAAGTACAGAACTGATGTAAATTGTCCTCTGACTTCCATTCATATCCCTGTGGCACATACCCTCTAAATAAACACTGAAAAAATTCCCACTCAATTAAAAAAAAAGCCAGGTATCGTGGCTAAGGCAGGAATATTACCACAATGTTGAGGCTAGCCTAGGCAACACAGTGAATACCAGGCTAGCTTGGGCTACAGAATGAAAACCTAACTCAAAAGCAGATGACGGTCTGTGGGATAGCTTGACAGGTTAAATAAATTGCCTCCAAGCCAAGTGACCTGAGACTGAGTCCTGGTACCCACCTGATAGAAAGCGAGAACTGACTCTTGCAAATTGTCCTCTGACCTACACATACACACACACACACACACACACACACACACACACACACACACACACACATAAATAAATAAATAATAAATTTTAAAATATTTTTATAAGAAAGCAAAACATATGTGTATATATGTACATGTACATCACAAGCATCACTGTTTAAATAAGTCATTTCATAGAAGTTGCATAAACTATTTCTGGGAGATATGAATAAGTACCTGCTCATCCCAGCTCATCCCAGATTGCGCACTGGCAACAGATAAAGGTAAGGTTCCACCATAGTCTAAGTTGATGAACCAGTGTGTTTATTTGGCTTACAAAGAGTTGCTTTACAGGAAAATGGGTGCCCCCAATTAGCTGCATCTCCATAAAATCCTACCCATCATGGATGATGCCCTACCTCATGGGTTCTGAACCATGGAGTTCCCACCTTTAGCTACTTTCTGCTTCCTATGTACTCTAGGATTGTTCAAGGTCACTTGTAGCTGGTAGATATGTGTAACACGAATCTTTTTTTTTTTTTTTTTTTTTTTTTTGGTTTTTCGAGACAGGGTTTCTCTGTGTAGCTTTGCGCCTTTCCTGGGACTCACTTGGTAGTCCAGGCTGGCCTCGAACTCACAGAGATCCGCCTGGCTCTGCCTCCCGAGTGCTGGGATTAAAGGCGTGCGCCACCACCGCCCGGCGTAACACGAATCTTAAAAGGTCTTATTAATAAAAACAAACCCAGAAGCCAGGTATTTGTGTGAATTCTGAAAGATCAGAGAAGCAGAACAAGCCACAGCTAACCTCACCTCTCCAGCTTCTCAGCTGATCCTGTTTCCTCAAACTGGAAGCCACTGAGTCCTCATCCAAATGGATCTCAGCTGAACTGCAGCTAAAAGCTTAAAAGCCTCTAGTTCCTGGTCCTCACTCCTTGTATACCTTTCTGCTTCCTGCCATACTTCCTGGGATTAAAGGCATGTGTCTTTCCCAAGCAAGACATGAGATGTCAAGTCCTGGGATTAAAGGTGTGTGCCACCATGCCTGACTCTGTTTCCAGTGTGGCCTTGAACTCACAGAGATCTGGATGGATCTCTGCCTCCAGAATGCTAGGATTACGGATGTGTGTCACTAATGTCTGGCCTCTATGTCTAGTCTAGTGGCTGTTCTGTTCTCTGGCCCCAGATAAGTTTTATTAGGGTACACAATATATTGGGGGACATAATATATCACCACAGATATGTGGGGTGGGGCAGAAGGGAATAATAAAAGGAGTTCAGGTAAGGAGTCCCATGACTTACCCACCTCTGTATTGTTTTGCTAAAGCAGTTACCACGTCTTCTAGGTCAAGGTAATCTCTATCCCCAGATGCAGATGGGTTCATCATGCTACACCAAGAAGAAAAAGCCACACTCCACCAGAAGTACAGAATATTATATAAAGAGTAAATCACATGAATATAATGTCATCTTTTTGTGTTAAAACTTGGACATTATTTCATTCCCAATAACATGTCACTACCCCAGTAACTTTCCTTGTGTCACACTGTCTACTAAGTGCAAACTTAAACTCTTTTTCTCTTTGAGAAGAGCTTACAGGGCTTAATTGAAATAACCACTGACTCACAAGTTGTGTCCATATAAAAGATCACTGATTTGTTTATAAGTACTAGATAGATTTATTTAAACACTCCAGGTGAATTTATTTAAATACTCCAAATATACAGATTGGTGTAATAAATCTCAATCTCTACTTATATTTGAAATGACAATTTTCAGCATTATTATTGACATAGTATTTGAAAGTTAAAAGTAAATTTTCATTTAAATAATAAAAAAAATCACAGAATGCTAGATAGATTTTTCTGGGCATCATTTGAAACCATAAAAATAAATGTCAATTATTAATTTAGAGAGCTATGAGTATTGGTCAAATTTATGGAAATATTATAATACTCCCATAGAACTATTTTGAATCAGTGTAATTACAACTCCTAAGTAGGAACAATGGTGTATGAAAAATATTTGGTACTAGCTCAAGCTTTCTGTAGTAGAAAGCTTAAAAGAAATAAAATGCCACAAATAATTTAGATTCACTAATTGATGGTGAGATTGCTACTCTATAAATTTCCTGTTTAAGAAATGATGAATAAATGGATGAAGTTATCCCTGTGAAGCATATTTGTTTAAAGTATATTTACTTTTATAATAAGGTACATTTAAAATTCTTATTGAACATATAAATACTATAAAATTCAACATAATTTCTAAGAACTTGGTGTCAATTCTCCCAGTAGGTGTTTGAAGACTTACTGTGAGCGTTCAGTTCAGTCTCACTGTGGAGACTTCCTTTGTGATGCTACAGGTTCTTGGAGGTAATTTATAGGTTATAAATAATAATATTTTTTATTATTAATATATTAAATATAATAAAAATAATAGGTTAAAATATAGCATTTGCCCTTATAATTCTTTTAGAGTTTGATGACAGAGGAATGTTAAAAAGTACAAAGAAGTTTTATTTAATCCATTCTAGAGGTTGGGACTGGGGAATAGGTTCTACTCAGGGAAGATTTTTTGGATGAGATTATATACTACATACCATGATTCATTAAGTTACCTGAAAGGATAGAGGAGAGGAAAGAAAGCACAGAGGAGTTAGGCTGTGTTTCTTTTCATAATTGTGTGTATGAGTTGTGTGATGGATGTACCCATGTGTGTGAGTGTGGAGGGCAGAGCAGGGTAATGTGAGTCTTCCCCTAACTCTCTCCATCTTGCTGCCTTGAGACATGGTCTCTTAGCCATTGAACTCGGGTTTCACCTGTGTGTGACCTCAAGTACCAGGGTAACAGGAGCATGCTGCCAAGTCTGGCTTCTTACTTCTTACTTCGGTGCTTACAGAGCAAGCACTCTTACCCACCGAGTCATCCATCTCCCCAGCCCCAGGCTATTTAATGTTTAGAGAGTTTCAAGAACTTTCACATTCCTGAATGTTATGACTATCAAAGGTCAATATAGGTAGGTGAGGGGAGAAAAGGGGAAGAGCGCACCGAGGACCTTAAATTCCAGGCCAAATGCCTGGGTTTTCTGTAGTCGGTACTTAGATAGCTGTCACACAAGTTTAAGTGAGAGAGGGACATGGTTGAGTGTGAAGTTAGTAATCATGTGAAAATATGTAGAAACGCTGGAGGGAGAGGAAGGAGGCAATGCAATTGGTTGGAGAAGAGACGACATGGTCCTAAGCCATGACAGAAAAAGGGGAAAGACATGGATAGATTTTAGGACGTAGGCTCTTAAATCAGCTGCACAAGGTGAACAAATTAAATACAGAGAAAGGAAAAGAAAAAGAAAGGAATATTAAAAATTCCCCAGCTTGAGTAAGTGGTCTATAGCTATACTGTCCAAACTGGAAGACCAGAGATTCAGAAAGGTGGGGAACAGGTAGATAGAAGGGGACTCTTCTGACATCTTAAAATTCACCACAAAATCTTGTTTGAATTGAGAAGCTCTAAGCTATTTGTCCTCTAAGAACAGTAAGAAGCAAAATGAAGTAAGCACGCAGAGTTAATTTTTGTTTTACTTTACTTTTGAAAATGTATAGTTTCGATTATGTGTTCTCTTTGACTTCGTGTATAAGTTTCCTTGACTTTGGGGAGCTTGGTCAAAGTCATAGTCTGTGTACTGCAGTGCCCAGTGAATAGCCACTGCGGAAGTGATGCTCTAAGAGGGAGATTACGTCCCACAGTGGGATTGACTGGTTCCTCGGGGCAGTCAGCAGATGTTAGGAAAACTCACCAGTCTTGCAATCAAGAGACCAGGAAGATTTGCCCAAGGCTTGTGTTTGCTCAGAGTCTGGAGAGAACAAGAGTGAAGACAACCAAAGGAGACCGTCGACAGTGAGGATGTCACCCCAAAAAGGCCACAATGGGACAGAGAGGTCGGCAGGGGAGTCGCCTGTTTAGAAAGTGCCTTGAGTACAGGAAGAAATATATGGTAAATGAAAACATAGAGAGGCATTTCATCCCCTGCTCCTTCTATTACCTTCTGAAGAGGCAGATCTTCATAGCCTCAGAGACTCCTGCCCACTGCCATATTTTGCTTATAGATTCCTTTTTGTGCCAGCGTATTTGGGGAAATGCCCACTTCAAGAAATTCTGGTTATTTATCATGATCCAGATTTGTCAAACATGCAGCAATATGCATAACCATCTTGCATAAAAAAATCCTTGATGGTCTGGAAAGTCATAGCCCTGTGTAATATTTGTTAGGTTCATAGGATAAGCTCCTCAAGGTGAGAACTGTGCTGACTGTGTATATATAGAATGGACTCTATATTACAAGGAGTGAACATAAGGAGGGAATTTGTTGGGTAAGTGAAACTAGAATATGGGATAAATTTGTTTTCTAATTTAAATGAGCTGAGGGCATATTCCCAGGTTTGTTTTTCCAATGAATAATTTCATTGCTCTATTTGTATTTATAATTTTATTGGGTCTTTTTCTTTTATGGACCAATTGTCTTCAAATGCTTTCAAACTAGATCTTGCAATCTGACTTTCAGTCTATGAATATTCAGCTTCTGTCTAAGAATTCCATTCTTATATTGACACATTGTGGTCACATCTTCCTTAATGTATTTCTTTCTTTGCTCATGGAAATTGATAGCATTCATGCTCATCAATTTACATGATTAGAAAGACTGCCTCTCTCAGCGTGTGTCCACAGGAATGTTCTTTGCATTTCACATGTTGTAAGCCACCTGTGTTCACTCTCTGCCTCTCCAGATCGTCTTTAGGTATTTGTATTCCTTCAGAGTCATGCTCTCACTGATTGTCATTCTTCCTGGGAATATACTTTGCAGGAATCTCACCATTGCACTGGGCCATGAGTTTGAGTCTGATGTACTTTGAGTCAATATAACTTGAAATACATTGCATATCGTAGGCCTGGCTTTTTATTATCTATTTTTCCCATTGTGACCATTCTCTATGATTGCTTACCTTTTTAAGTGGGAGTTGTATTAATTTAGGACTGCCTTGTATCCAGAAAACAAAACAATCAGCATTCTAAATAAATGTCTGTAAGGAAACTGGCAAAGACATGCTCAGTAAGAAAGGATAAGAGTGAGACTTTGAACTCAGAGATCTCATCATTAGCTCACCCGACTTATCATTCACTGTACAAGATGGAATCTATGTGAAACAAAAAGCAAAATAATGTGCATATTTGTGTAGTCTAACCTATACTCAACAGCAAAAGGTGAAAGAAAAACTTGCCTGTCTTTAATCGAGATACGTAATCGTATGAATTCCATGTTGACAATACCACTTGAATGGACTGCTAACAAGAATGCTAGAGTCCACCATGCTCGAGAGTTATAATGTTAAATGTTCCTGATTGCTCCATAAAAAAAACCTAGATGTAGTATAAAGCATTTTCAATAGGATGGGATTAGAGGGAAAGCATACTCGTTTTTCAAGTTTCTGTAACTTTACAAAGAAATTCAATACAAAGAAAATGTGAAAGTTTTCTTCACCAAACAGCAAAGATTATTGCTGTTTTACTATTCTTTGTCCTAGTTCCTCTCCCCAAATCAGCTACTCCACTATTTTTTTTAAAAAAACAAGTCATTAAACCAATGTTTGCAAAGGCATTTGTCCCAGAGCAATGACGGGTTGCTCACACATGCTTTACCTCTACATCTTTTGGGGCTTTTGGAAATATCAGTGTTTGCACCATTAAGGATATTACACTGGAAATCACATGACACATGTCAGTTGATTGATTGATACTGTTTTCAGTGCTTACCTATGCCCTGTTGACACTAAAATGTCTCATAATGAATGGTCCTTTGTTGAAGAGATCTTGTTCCCCTTTGTGTTTTCAGAGGTAAATTCTCAGGGAATATTTTTCTTGGACATCCTATAATCTTGTCTGATTTCTCTTCTGCCCCTCACTCACTTTCTTCATCTTCTTTTGAGGATTCCTCCTCCATCCTCATTCTCCTGTTTATTGTCATTTATGGGTATAAAGTCCAATCCTTTCCCATTCTGAGAAGGTGATCCTAGGTGAGTTATTATTTTGCTATCTTTAACCATATTCATAGTACTGAACTCCTGAATTTCTATTAAGCTACACACTTATGAACATGCTGTGGTATCAAATATGCAAATATTTCAGTCTATGCATGTTAGCTGAGTTTTAAAACTAGATAGTACTTTTACAGCCTCTTCATCTTCATTTCTAACCTCAATACATCAAATCTATTTCCTGTTCAGTTAACACTGGGGGTTATATGTCTTTGTCGTCTTTCTCCTCCTGTTAGCGCCTGCCTATTATCTGTTACAGTGGCTTACTGATTTTCTTTCTGCAACATCTACTCCAATGCAGTCTGTAATGGTGTCAAATTCACTGGGACAAAGAACCACACAATGGTACTCCTTTGCACACAAAATTTTAAAAAATACCACTTCATTTCTTCAAGCTATACCTCTCTGTGAACTTTTTCAACCTTGAATAAAGTGATTCTAACCATGTATACCACAGTCATTTTAAGGACGCACCTCCCAGTTGCTGAATATTTGGCCAGTACTCATGAGCTGGCTTCAGTCTCCAGTACATACAGGCTGTTACTCCATTTACCCCACCCTTCTCCACCAGCCAAGCCAAATCCTGCCTCTTTCTGATCATGTGACCTAGTATCACCCTTTTTCTCCCTGAACCAATGGAAAGTTGTTTACTTCAGAAATACTCATCTTCTGGTCTCTAAGATTTGTCTATTTGAAGCATTTTTTCAATGTAGTGAGTTAAAACCTCTGATTTTTGACTCACCTCATTGCTCTTGTCATGGACTGTGGATTTCTTCACTCCATTGCATCTTGCTTTTCTTGTCTTTCAGAATGTGGTGATATGTTACTAAATAAACTGAATCATACCCACCACTCTGTCTCATAACATTTTGGCACACCCAGATCTCATAGGCCCATTACCGGTAAAATCATACATGATTCAGTGCCCAGAAGAGCTCATGTTCCAAGTTTAATGTTCTGTAATCATCACCCTGAAATAATTAGTAATTTCATATTTGAATTTTTAGAACTAGAGTTTAATATAACACTGAAGCTAATTATGTGACCCCTTGCTTTTCCTATGTCCAAGACTGATTCTAGGTTTACCTTATCATGGAACCTTGTAAGACCTATCCATCCCCATTCCCACCAAATTACCTCCAGTGACCAATGCTCATGGACAGAGGCTAGGCATACAGACTCTATGGTGAGACAAAATGGCTGCTACTTCAGCGCAAGCCTGGCAGTGCCATGACACTTGGTGGGAGTCTCAACAGAGAGAACCCCCTTGTTTATCCTGTGGACAGGTTGCAATACAGTCTTCTACATGGGACTGGGAGATACCTGACTTCTCTACCTCTCCCTGGAAGACACAATATGTAGACCTAGCACTTGGCAGAAATGAAATTTTGCAGGCAGCAGTGGTTTGAATGTGCTCAGTCAAGGTTCAGGAACTCCAAAAGCTTTGAGTTTGCCTGGGAACATCCCTTGAAATGATACAGCAGTAAGTAACAAATAAAAATGCTGAAAGGACTATTGAGTGGAGATAGACAGGAAGCAAGATGAAGCTTCATATTTTAGTATTTTTAATGAATGTTTTCCTGTTTTAAACAATAGACACACATTTCTGTTTTACAGCATGACCTGTAAATTATGTAATGATTGTATTTGGACTCCTTCACTCCCCATTTGTCTTACTTCACTCCTGGCTCCTCTCTGTACATCTCTTTCTGTAATAGTGGCACTTTTCATGGAGAAGTAGGAAATGTTCCCTAAAGAAAGCTTTTGTAGTGTTCAGTCTAGGCTGTGAGTCAGACTGCTGGATTCAAATCTCAATTCAACTTATGAGCTGCTATGTGACTTTTGACAGCTTATTCAGCATTATTTTTGCTTGGGTTGCTCTTTTTAGAACATTTGAATGTTACAGAATATTTATAGACTGTTCCAGAATATGCATAGGGCATTCATAAAATTAAGAGAGAAAAATCATAGTGCTGGTTTTAATTTTTATTTAACAAAGGGTCTGATTTGGAAGCTGGTTTTTATTGTTGTTGTGGTTGTTGTTGTTTGTTTGTTTCTGTGGTTAAATCTGCAAAAAACCTCTATTCTAAAAGTGAAGTTGGTTATGTGAAATTTGTAACTAGTTATTGTTCACATTAAATAAAATTTATCTGTCTGATAGTGGATCATTTCTTAACAATATTAATAAAAGTGATTGAATCTTTATGATGAAATTTTCTCAATGTTTTGCATAATGTTTAATTGATGGTTTTCCTATCCTCTCATTACTTCGCATAACTAACTGTTAAATTAGTTTATCTTTAATTTTATAGTACTAAATTTGGTACTACCTCACCGTAAAGACCTACTTTGTCCACTCCTCTTTTAACTGTTTCAGCTACTAGATGGAAAAGTAAAGGTCTTTGGCCAATGCACATGAAAATATTTGGGTCCTCGATGCCTTGTGTTTGTTGTTGGAGAGATTATTACCAATCTTGTTGATTTGTCAAGGGAGACTGTAAATATAGTTTACCATTCTGTTGCAATCAATCTGTGCTCAGAAGACAGGAAAATACTGTTGCCTCTTTCATTCCTCAGCAGACGGCTCTATTTCATTAAAAATGCATGGGTAGCCAGTGTTTTTGAAACTACCTTCACAGAAAATATACGCATCAGATAGTTTACATACAAGTGTAAGTAATCCTAGAAGTAGTAGAAGGGATAACATTGAAATACCATATGAATATGAAATGATGTTTAACATTTTGCCATCTTTGCATAAATTCATTATCTGTGAACTGGCCATGTCATTGAGACAAACTATGTATCCACTGGCATTTGGACTGTAAATGCTGCACAAAAGCACTAAGAATTCCAAAGCCAGTTTTGCTGGTACCTTAACCCACTTCTTGACAATAAGGTGTCTGATGCTTTAAGAAATCATAGACTGTGTTATAAATAGATGTCACTTAAATTGTAGGGAATGTACACAGTGAGATAGAGCTATGTTTGTTTTTTGTTATTCCCTCTAGAAAACAAGTATTTGTAAGTACAGGCCTCTATCAGCATGTACCAGCTGTTTGTCTTTGAGATAATTATGCAATTCCTTTGAGCATCAATTTCCCCACTGTAAAATTAGGTTAACAATATTTAATTCACATTCCTATGGGGAGGATTGTGTAAAATACATTATTTAATTAAATAATTAATTCTCACTCCTACTGTGCACCAGACACTTTGTGGATTCTGAGGGGAAGGTAGGCCCAGAGTTGTTGTTCTCATAAAGACTGGTCTTATGACTAGAATTTCTCCAAAGTGGTAATTACCATCATAATCATCTCTTTCCCTCTAACTTAAGACCTTTCTACCCTGTGGAAGCTTGTTGCTTAGAAGGAAACTATATAATACTGTTATCTCTGTCTTTTAAATTCACCTTTGCCTTCTAGAATACTAAGTATCAATTGGAAGGATTGTTGTAGAATGCTCATGAGCAGGAGGCTCTCTGAAGTTGCTCAAAATGGCCAAAAAGCTTTATGGCAGGCCATGGATTTATTAACATAAGAAGAGTCTGTAGCTTTAGTAAGGAAGAAAGCATATAAAATATTATCTGTGGTAATCTGAATAGACCAAGCAGACAAGTTAGCTTAGAAAATAACATAAAGAAATCTACCTGAAAATTTCGTTTTTAGAAAGCCTTGTGCTGGTTAGTTGTTTTTGTTTATTTTTTTTTTGTTTCGTTTTGTTGTTAACTTGACAAGCGGAGTCATGCAAAGAGAGAACTGCAATTGAGAGAGAACAGCCCCACCAGACTGGCCTGTGAGAAAGCCTATGGGACATTTTCTTGATTAATGATTGATGTGGGGGGTCCAGCCCACTGTGATGGTATCACCCCTGGGCAGGTGTCCTGGGGTATTTAAAGAATCAATCTAAGCAAGTCAGTGAGAAGCAGCAGTTCCTCATGGTCTCTGCTTCAGTTCCTGCCTCCAAGTTCCTGCCTTAAGTTCCTGCCTCACATCTCTTCATGACGGAATGTAAAATATAAGAGAAAGTAAATCCATTTCTTCCCAAGTTGCTTTTGGCCATGGTGTTTACCACGATAATGAAAAGTCAACTAAGATATGACTCTTCTGTGAACTTTGCCTGAAGAGAAAAACAAATGTTTCTTCACTCCAGAGAGGACACTAAAACTGTCCAAAGAAACATCCTACTCAAGTCTCACTTGATGAGCCACTGCATTTGATTAAGGGTTATGTACAGGAACATGAGTGAGGGGTCATTTATAGGAGCACAGACAAAAATCACCAGTGGGTACACCACTGAAGAAAATATCTTTCTGTTTCAATAACCATTAACTGCCTATATATTCTTGGAGAGATGGAAGCCTTGTGAAGCCCCTCCCACATCCATGGAGAAGCACAGGCTCTGTTTTGTGTGGATATTACATAGGTGATCACATTAAGACAATAGTCTTGCCACTTCTGGAGTACAGCTTTCCATGACACAGCCCTCAAACTCAGATAGCCCAGGTAGATCACCATCCACTTGCTTCTGCTTGCTAAGTACTGAGGTTATACATGAGCATCACTGTTCCAAGCTGTTACCTTCCCTCTCCCATTCTTTAGCACAGAACTGCATCCCCAGCTTCTCTGTATTAATTAATGGAATTTTCATTTTGACAAGGTCTCACTCTGTTGTCCTAGTCCTGGAACTTCCTATGTAGACCAGGCTGGACTTAAGCTCACAGAGATCTATGTGCCTCTGCATCTTAAGTGCTGGGATTAAAGGTGTATATCACCATGCCCAGCTTAATGAATTTGTAATATTTTGTTTACTAGATGGTGTCTAGCTAGACTTTCAGGAAGATATAAATATGTTTACTTAAAAATAGTTTTAGAACAGTAAATTTTGAAATAATTTGTATAAGGAGAAAATCACAACGTTGAGTACAGGGATAGCAACAGTGGCTGCTTTTATTTTTGTAAGAATGACGCTGCATTGAGCAATTCAGTGAAGTGTGGACCTATGTGTTCTTTAAGTAAACACTTGGGATTCGTAAAGGCTATCACACAGTTCTTCTACCTGCCTTTCCACCACCTTTCTTCCTTTCTTTCTAAAAACCTGTCTCAGTACACACACACACACACACACACACACACACACACACACACACACACACACGGTTCCACTGCCTCTGGCTTTCACTTTGAGCTGTAGAACACGTGACCTAAAATAGTCTTGCTTTCCATTTACAGGAGAGAAGGTCAACTTCCCTTTCCAAATGTCATTTTTTGAGTCCCTTTCCATGAAAAGAACTAATTAATAAGCCAATTCCCCAGATATTAACACATCAACCCCTCTTAAAGACACCAGCACATTTATGTGCATTAATAAGCACATTTGTATTATAAGTATGTGACACAGGGGTACATGAAAAATGTCAATGGGAGGCACTTTGGGAGTTGGAGTGGGGTTCCGTAGGGAAGACAGCGGTCTGTGGACCTTCCTGTTTCTCAGATCAGATGGAAGAGGCAGCTCTTCATCCACTCGCAGGTGTGAGGTTGGTGCTGTCCATCACGGTCTTTAAAAATCTAATTGTGTTGTCAATGCCATACATTGTTTTATTCTCCTGCTCCCTTGCTATTTGTGGACACACACACACACACACACACACACACACACACACACCACACACACCCTCTTTCAGCAGTTGTCACTTTCCAGGACCCAGGCAAAGCATTCTTACTTTCATTTCATTCATAACCAGTGCATGACCAGTTCACTTTTCTCTTACTACTTCCATCTATTTGTTTGAAGGACTTTTTCTCTTGTCACTGGAATGTTCTTAGAACTCACTCCATGTGTGGGAAGCTGGAAAGGACTTCATTCTTCCAAAAGCATCTCCTAGTCAGAGGCCAATGGGAGCATGAGTGCCAGTACCCTGCTCCTTGCCTGCAAGTGGAGTGACCTGGAGACCTGACTTTACATTGACCTCTAGCATAGCAGACACCAGACCAGTTACCCCAAACGGAAATCAACAAATGAGTGTTCCCTGGGATGTTTTCCCTTCTCTACCAGCGAGTCTTGAAATGAGTTCATACAACAAATCACACTCAAATCCTGGTCTCTCGTTTGTTTCTGGGACAGCCCAACATGAAATAAAACTGTACCACCACAGTATCCTTTTACTGTAAGCATACATACATCTTATAGATCACCCCCAGGGTTATCAGACTATCAAGGATACCAAGATCATTTAAGATTTGTGAGCCCAATATAGTTCTTTCTAAACAATGCTTAACTACTTCAAGTTGTGATTATTCACCCACGCCCCACCAATATGTGCATGACGGCCAATCTCTGAGAACTCCTCCTCCTGTGGTGCTGATTACTGCAATGGGTACCATTTTGGAGGGACATCAGCTCAGTTTTTACAAGCTTTTACATTTGGTCTTATATCTTATATTTTAAATCATTTTGGTTTTCAGAAAGTTCATGTTTCCAAATGAAAAATGGATTTTTAAAAACCACAACACTCACTTTAACATGACACCCCAGGACCCAGTTGCCGAAGTCACTCGTCTGTGACCATTAAACATCTTTCCATAATAGCATTTGCAAAAGAAATGTCAGGAAGATTGTACCAATTGCAAAAAGATTGGTTAGGAGGATTTATTTCCTGGAGGATTTTTTTTTCACTTCTGTGCTCATCAAGAAATGTTGTTTTCTGCTGGGAGCAGTGGTATATGCCTCTAATCCCAGCACTTGGGACGTAAAGGCAGGATACTGAAGAGTTCAAGGCCATCCATACTTGGCTCTGTAGTGATGCTGAGGCTAGCATGCATTATATAAGGCCCTGCGTCAAACAAAGTAACAAAAATTCCTACTGATAAACATAAAAAAATTAAAGCCAAATTTTCCTGAAATGTATTATTTTTCTCTGGACGTGGTAGCACCACCATTTAGGAGGCTTAGGCTGGGGGACTGTGAGTTTGAAGCTACCCTGGGTTATATAATAAGTTTGAGGCTAACCTCAGTTACACAAGGAGACCCTATCTTAAACAAACAAACAGCTCCTTGTCTTAGCTGGGGTTTCTATTGCTATGAAGAGACACCGTGAAAACAACAACTCTTATAAAGAAAACCCTTTAATTGGGTGGATTACAGTTCAGAGGTTCAGTCTGTTACCAGCATGGCAGGACATGGCAGCGTACAGGCAGACATGGTACTGGAGAGGTAGCTGAGAGTTTTACATCTTGCAGGTAACAAGAAGGAACTGAAGAACTGTGCAGTATCTTGAGCATAGGAGACCTTAAAGCTCACCCCCACATTGACACACTTCCACCAACATGGCCACACCTACTTCAACAAGACCACGCCTTTTAATAATGCCACTCCCTATGAGCTTATGGGGGCCAATTACATTCAAACTACCACACTTCTTTTGACTAAGCTCCCATCCCATGGTGGCAGCATCTAGATTATATTACTTCCATAAGTGAGCATTTGTCACAATTAGGCAAATTTAGCACACTAACTGAAAACATAATAATATGAATTTCCAGAAGGGAACACCTTTCAGTTGTTTAGAGAGCACTTAAGACTTGGAAATAAAAGCATCTCCTACATGTATAGGTAAACCACACTAGAGAACATGTCTTTTTTCATCTCAAGAAGGCGTATAATTAAGTTGACACAATCCAGTTCTTTAATATGTTGGCATGGTTTCAAGGACAAATCATTTCCAACCAGGAAGATATAAAGGGAAGTGAATCTGTTGGGCAGAGTATATAGATGCCTTTTAAATATATGTACATGTATGTGTATAAATAAGCAGATACATATACAGATCTAGGGCTGCTTACTCAGGTATGGATAAACAATTTATGTTTTGTAACTGTTCTGATTCACTTTAAATGTTATGATAAGCAAGAAGATATTTGTTTCTGTCAACAAGAAACTCTCAAGCCTAATGAGAGTTATATGCCTATAATTCCAGGTCTTAGGAGATAGAGGTAGGGAAATAAAGAGTTCAAAGCCAGTGCCCATCACATCGCAAGTTGAGATGGAGGCCAACCTTAAGCAACATGAGACCACCTTTCAAACAAAACAAGACACAGATAAACAAAAATGAGATATATTCTTGTAGTATGTAGGTGGCAAATCTACAGCAAATGGAGATCACTGATTTAGAAGGTATATAGGTAAAAATATTGAGAGTAATTAGTTGTATGTAATTTTTCTCTCCCCTACAACTACTCTGAATGATTTTTCTTGGTGATAAAAAAGCAAATGAGGACCTTATACCACTGGGGTATGTGGTCATCCATTTTTGTTTTGGATGGGAGTTTCAAGGCCCCTCAATTTTAGGTCTTCCTACCATCTCATTTTGTTATGCCCTGGCACATTCAGTTGCCAGTGAAGGGTTTGCTCTTCCCAGTCATTTTCACTTTTTCTCAGGGCAACAGATTCAGGACTGCTTATTTGGTGAATCTCAAATGGGCTTCTGTCCAAGGGGCTATCTCCCACAATGAGTTTTTGTCTAGAAGAAAGGCCCATGCACCAACTATGTGCCAACTTGAATGTAATAACAAATGCCTCTGTCACTTACTTAAGGATAGAAATCTTCTTTTTTATTTTGAATGAAACCCAAGATCTGGTACATGCCTGGCAAGCACTCTGACACCAAGCTGCTTTCTAGCCCACTCAGCTGCTTAAGAAATAAACCTCTGTAAGCAGTATTCCCAGCTTCTTTGCACAGAGGCAGCATTACTGACCTATTTGTAGCTTTGCAGTAAGTCCAGAACATGAGATTTTGGTTAATTTTTTTTGTCTGTTCTAGTTTGCTTTTCTGTTGCTGTGAGAAAACATTCTGACCAAAAGCAACTTGGAGAAGAAAGGGTTCCTTTCATTTGTCCTTGCTCGTTTTATGTTATCATGACACAAGCTACAGTCATCAGAGAGGAGAGAGCCTCAACTGAGAGAATGCTTCCATAAGATTGGGCTGCAGGCAAGTCTGGGATGCAGGTTCTTAATTAGTGAGTGCTATGGGGCCACCCCTGGACTGGTGATTCTGGGTTCTATAAGAAAGCAGGCTAAGCAAGCCATGAGGAGCAAGCCAGTAAGCAGCACCCCTCCATGGTCTCTGCATCAGCTTCTGCTTCCAGGCTTCTACCATGACTTCCTTCAGTGGTGACCAATGATATGGAAGTATAGGTCAAATAAACCCTTTCCTCCCAATCTTGCTTTTGGTCATGGGGTTTCATCATAACAACAGTAATCCTAACGAAGACATCATCTTACATTTTTGGGTTATAGCCCATCACTGAGGGAAAATCAGCAGGAATGCAAACAGAACCTATACCATAAGCGATGGAGGAATGTTATTTCTTGGCTCACTCAACTAGCTTCCCTATATAGCCTAGGACCACTTGCCTGGGTATTGTGCCACCCACAGTTGGCTGGGCACTCTCACATCAATCATGAACCAAGAAAATATGATCTAGGCAACACCTCAATTGAGCTTCCTCTCTCATATGAGTGTAGGCTGTGTCAAGTTGACAGCTGAAGGTGTCTAAGACACCATCTAATTACCTCAGTTGACATCTACACAGAAGGTAGGTATAGAATAAAAACACCAGTAGGTTTCACTTCAAATATAAAATTGACTTGGGCATCTTTGCATGGGATCTTTAAAAACAAGAGAAACTGGAATGCTCACATATATTAATCTTTTATGTGACTAGTTTTGTGTTGTTTGTATTGGCTAGGTAATTGAAGATGGAAAGGGGTGAGTTGGGAGCTGACTCAAAGAGTTCTATCTGAGTCACCCTGGGATGAGTGAGAAAAGTTGCTAGCCTTGAGTATCTTATTATCTCAAGGAAAATAAAAACACCCAGCTGTGATTCATGTCTAAATGTGAAAAGTATTAAGCAGAAGCATCAAGTGCTGTAAGAGCCTGAGGCCAAGGAAAGAATTGTCTACAGAGAAGAAAACTGTTATGAGTCACTCTCTCTGACTTTATACAAGTTTTTAGACTTTACAACTTTCTCATTGTGAGCAACCCAACTGAACTGTTGGAGTTATGTGTCCATGGATATACCCCTACCCCAAGCAGAAAACAGAATTGCTGTGTGTAGAATCAGAGCATTGGTCTTCAGCAGTGGCCGTAGAGCCTATATCTCCTCATGCTGGCTTGATAGCAAGTCTCAGAGAGCAACTGTGATCCCTCCTGGATATCAGTGGGATTGATTGATTCCTACATGCAGGCCTCTGGCTTCAGAAATTTAATTTAGATCACTTAGTGAGAGGCATTTCAAGTATATGCTGCTTAAACTCCACACTGAGGCACCATGGCAAGCAAAGGAATTATAGCCACTGCATCAGGAACTTCAGGTTATGACCTCTCCTATATCCGTGAGCATCCTTTCCATGAGACAGATAGTAACTGACATTCTTGCAATAGGACACTTAGGGATTTTTCCTTCTGTAAGAATTCTCCCAGCTTTCATCTTTTCTACCACAAGGGAATAGCTCTTTTTATACAACAACCACAAAAATATTTATTATATTTGAATTTTTAAAGCATATTTTATGTGCTGTTATGCATTTAAATTGTAGTTATATTTTACAAAACACTTTGGCCCTTCTAATTCTCCTTATGGTATAGAAATTTATTAAGCTGCTGTCTGCATGTGAACTGAGCTATGGGAAGATTAAGTAATATGGCTTAGTGACTTTATATTGAATAATTAAGCTAGAGCTCAGTTCTCACCAAACTTGTTGGCGTTTTGCCAACAAGGCCTGTGGGGAGGTGATAAACCCTTGTGGCTGGCACCAGGGCTACTAGAATTGCTTGATTTTTCCCTTCTGAGAACCCTCCTTTGAATAACTGTCTGCTACATTGAAATTGCCTGGACTGTATTTTATACTCCACGGCTCCATTTCTGGTTTCTAGTAGAGAATAAAACATCTAAAGCAGGAATTATGGAATAATAGAGGAGGAGGTGCTAGCAGCCAGTATTAAACTCCTCCATAATTTTTGTTCAGTCAGAGCCTCTCTCTGTAGTTGAGGCTGACCTTGAACTCACAAGGTAGCTCAGGCTGTTGTCAATCTCATGCCCTCTCACAGCAGTCCTCCTGCCTCAGTCTCCTAAATGCTGGGATCATGGACTTGAACCACCTTGCCCAGGTGTTTTATTGCTCTGACATGTGTTAATCTTCTCAAAGTATCTTCCTCTGAAAACAATGTCATCCATAACCTGAGTTTAAAACCATGAATGACAGAACTGGGAAGATGGTACAAGCTGGAGAGTGCCTCGTACAAGAGCATGAGGATCCGAACTTAGGTCTCCAGCACTCACATGAAAAGCTGGTCATGGCAGTGCATGGCTGTAACCCCATACTGGGTGATACTGAAACAAGAGGCTTCCTGTACCTCAGTGGCCAGCAGGTCTAGCTAGTTAGTGAGTTTCAGACCCAGCGAGATACCCTCTCTCAAAGAAATAAGGCAGAGGGTGATCAAAGAATACACCCAGTATTGACCCCTGGCCTCCATATTGCACCTGCACACTTATGCATGCACACGTGCACAGGCACATGAATATACGCATTTATATAACCTGCACGAGCACTGTATTACTGGAAGCTGGAGAAATGGCTTAGTGGTTAAGCAGGGTGGACTTGTAGTGGACTCAGGTTCAATTCCTAGCACCCACATGGCAGCTCATAACCACCTGTAACTCCAGTTTCGGGGAGCTTGATGCCCTCTTCTGGCCTCCATGAGCTCCTGCATGCACACACAGACTGCACAAAAACTCATACAGGCAAATGCACATACAAGTAAATAAATAAATAAATTAGGAATTAAATTTAAAACCAACAATAGTGTATTATTTACTTGTTTTACTGTTATGAAAAAATACAAAAGCAACGTAATGAAGAAAGGCTTCTGTTGGCTTATTGTTGCCAGGGAAACAGTCCATCATGGCAATGACACTATGGCAGGCAGGAACACAAAGCAACTGATCATTATGTCCACAGTCAGGAAGCTAAGCGACGATTGGTTCTGTTAAGCTCACTCTCTCCTTTTCATATGGTCTGTGCCTGCAGCCCACAGAATGGCATTGCTCACATTTAGAATGGCCCTTCCTACAATCCTTCACAGACATACCCAGAGAAATGTTTGTTCCCATGGTGATTCTGTTATTCCTACACACACACACACACACACACACACACACACACACACACACACACACACACACACACAGTAAAACACGTTTTGAATAAAATTTCACAATAATTTCTATAGAAGAAGAAAAGACTGTTAAGTAAAGAGAACTAACCTCTGAGGCCTGATACAGTTTCCTTTGGTGGCTCTACTGTGGTCTAACTATTGGTTTATAATTCATGCAAAAGGGATTAAACAGATATCAGAAATTGTACTGGATGCTTTTAGTGAACTTCTAGATTAGAAGGATATACGTATTATAAATTATAACATGTAATTATAGGCATAATGAGAAATTAAAGGTTCTTCAGAAGTAATTATCAAGCAACAAGTTTAACCTAGGGACTGGCATGATCAGAAAGCACCAAGATAAATAGGAGTTATTCAGGGAAAAAAAGGCGAATATATATGGTCCTGGGCTTCTGGTAACGTATTCTATGCAAAGGGGCAGCATATTTTGAAGCTCCTGTGCCCCATGGTATATTTGAGAAGGAAAAGATTAGTGGGAAGGAGGGTAGTGGCACACCACACATGGCCTTTTAGTTGTTTTGTTTATGTACTGAGGCAGAAGAAGTCATCTGAAGCCTTATGGGCTGTAGCCAGAAGTTTCCCCAGTCCCACCTGGCCCTGCGGTCCCACAGCTGCTTATAAAAATAATCATCCAGATGCTTATATTAATTATGAACTGGATGGCCTATGGCTCAAGCTTCTGGCTAGCTAGCTCTTATAACTTAACCCATTTCTATTTATTTATAAGTTGCCACATGGCCATGGCATTCCCAGTCTGCTGGCATCTTGCTGCTCCTTTGGCAGCAGCTCGCATATCTCTCTCTCTCACTCTGCCCTTCTTCTTTCTATATATATCTCTACGTGGATTTCCCACCTAGCTGTAAGCTTTCTTGCCATAGGCCAAATCAGCTTTATTTACTAGGCAATGGGAACAGCATATATTCACAGCATACAGAAAAACATCCCACAGCAATGGGCTGACAGGAGCTGTTTTTCTCATGATTATGTGTGTTGGTGGGGCTCAGCTGGATGCTTCTTGGGTTCCATGTGTCTGCTGCACCACTTGGCTGCATTCACCTCTGGACTCAGGTAGGGTCTGTACCTGAGCTAGTTCATCTGGGTGAGTGAACTAGCTTGGACCTGATTATTCCCACATGGTCTCTATGACTCTTTCTACACACTCTCTCAAGTCAGCAGTCCATCATGAACTTCTTACAGATAGGGTTGATCCCACCAGGTATAAAGCCATGGTGCCAGACTAGTTCCAAGACCTATAATTTGTGAGTAGAGCTAAGTCGGGGGTGGGGGGGTGGGGGGCAGCTCTGGTTGATGATGAAATAGAATCCATATCTTCTGCAACCATTGTATCATACCCATGGACAGAGTGTCCATAGAGATGACTTTAAGTATTTTGGACTTGGGACTTTTATAATAATATACTTAAAATGCCATTTACTATAATCCTCTCTACAACATGGTAAGTTTAACAATATCATTACCATGTTCTTGTTAAGTTGGGTGTCTCAGAGCTGTGAAGGTCAGGCAGCAGCTGAAGTCTGTTTTACTGACTGTCAGTCATCACTTCTTCATCTTTTCAATGGTGATGTCTGTGAGAATAGACAGAAAATGTTAGCATTGCAATAGTTCAAGCCATTTTGCATAAGTTTAAGGCATAACTTTGTGTGTTTGTGAATCTTATTATTGATTTGCACTTCAGCAAATTAATATAAGTAATATTTTCTGTGGAAATCAAACAGTTTTTATATTCCAATCTCATGGATTTTTATCACAATATTGTGATAATCATGATTTCCCATGGATCAAGAAAGACAATATTACAGAAAAAAATGGCCAGGATTATCTGTGCTCTCAAGCTGTGTTAGTTGAGCAACCACCTGGTAAATTAACATTTTTGTACATTGAAGATGTTTCAGAGTTTTAAAAGATCTATAGACATTGAATCTGACAAGATGGCTTAGTGGATAATGGCACTTCCCGCCAAGCCTGATAATGTGAGTTCTATCCTGAGAATTCCTGTGTGGAGGTCCTTTCACCTTCACATGTGCGTACTTGCACATTCATGAACCCATGAACACACACATATACACACAGAATTTTACAAATGTAGCTTTAAAAGTAAGATATATGATATGCAGATTTTTTGGAAGAATATTGTGAGATATTCTCACAGTCACAGGGAAAATGTGTCAAAATGGAACCCAATGAGAAAATAAATGTAGCTTGAAAAGAACCTAGTGTGTTCATGTAAGATTTTATGTATGATTATGACTGAATCCAACTCCCTACTATTAGCTGATTTGACCTTCCAGGTGGTAGAATGCTGTGGGCCAACCACAGGAAATAGTAGGGGTAAAGAATTATGCTTTTTGATTATTGAGAAAGTTCATAAATGAAAAGTCATTTTAAAACAGAAAGAGGTTTCTCAAGAAATTAAATTTCCTGGAACTCGAGTGTTCTTCTATTTCTCAAGCTAGAAAGTAGCTTTTGCTACTCCCAAACATTGTTCAAGGAAATAATAAGGAAGAAGATGTTCTACAGACAGAACATTGATGGCAATGATGGCTTTCTTTGGGTGAGTCATAGATGAATTACAACAAAGGTTTAGTTTTAGAGGAGGTATAGATATTTGATCACAGAGATTGTTTCTGTGTGCTAACCTCCTCCACAAAAATGTGTGCGGAAATTTAGTTTGTTGTTTCTCATAATTCCCTGGGTGGACTGGAACCACCAGCCAGTGTTTTACTCAACATGCTGTAGCCTAAGTCAGGCATATTGGGGATATACAAGATGCGACATCCCCCAGGGTCTCTCTCTTTTTTTTAATTAAGAAATTTTTTATTCATTTTACATACTAATCACAGATTCCCCCTTTCCCTCCTCCCACCCCTTCAGACTTCCCCTACTCACTTACCCCCTATTCCCTCCTACAAGAAGGTATGGCCTCCCATGGGGAGTCAGCAGAGCCTGGTCCATTTGGTAGAGGCAGGTCAAAGGAGGAAGAGATGGGTAGATGCCAGTGCAGAAGTACATACAACAGCATAAAGAGCAACATGGCATCGCCAGAACCCAGTGGTTCTACAACAGCAAGATGGGAGTAGGGTCTCTCTCAATTCCCTTTGGTCACCAGTGAGCTACAGCAAGCTTCCTTCCAGCTCTGTGGCAGGCTCTCAAAGACAAGATTAGAAGCCAAGGCCTTGCCAAGCCCCATGCTGGCACATCATCTTGACCTCTTCCCTTTGGCTAAAGCAAGCCATCAGCTTAGGCCTGATTCCAGAGGAAAGGAATTAGCCCTCACCTGTTGTTGTGAGATATGACAAACCATTTGAAATCATTTCTAATTCATTAAAGAAACACTAATCTACTTGTTCATTTAAGTCAGGATGTAGTTACTACATTCCTGCCATATCACCAGAGCTGGAAGCAGGAAACTCTTTCCCCTCTTTCAGCCCTGTCACTGATGAATTTTGCTGTCTTAGTCACATATATTTCATTTCCATGATTTATTTTTCCCATTTGAACAGGAAATAATGCCAGTTGATTTCTATGTTCTGTCTCTTATGTGGAACCTAGATTTAAACACACACACACACACACACACACACACACACACACACACACACACACACCCCTACCTCGAGAACAGGTACTATTTAGCTATTGCACTGTTTAGGGGAGGATGGGGAACAGCAGCAGAAGGAAGTGGGAGGAAAGTGGGTGATATGATGACCAATGGGAGCAAGGCACAATGATATGCATGTATTAAAATGCCACAAAGAAAACCATTGTTTCATATGTTTCTAAATAAATATGTCAGATATTGAAAATAAAAATAGTACTTGATTTTCATGAAATGTTGGCTTTTAATTGTCACAGTTTTGATGTTACTATAGTAAATTACTTAGACTGAAGTAATAATGTTAATGAACAAGGAACAGTGGCCATATACCAGCTCCCAAATTAGTTGTTATTTTATAACTATTAAGAAAAGTGAAACCAAGGGAATTACCACTTGCCCATTTAGGTACTTAATGGAAGATTATGTTTTATTAATAAAAGACTTATTTATCTTATAATATTCTTTTTCTAAAATCAGACAGAGTTTCCTTCCCTGCCTGTTTTGCTTAAATCACAGTCTTGCAGTGTAACCCAGAATGTCTTTGAACTCTTGACCTTCCCACCTCATATTCTAAATGCTGGATTCTCAGGCATGCATTATCATACTCAGCACATTTTTTGTATGTGTGTGATATGTGTAGGCATGTACACCTGTGTGTGGGTGCACATGTCTATGCATCACTTGCAGTGTTTAGAGAAGAATGTTCGGTATCTTCCTCAGTGGCTCTGCATTTTGTTCCCTTGAGACAGCATCTCTTGCTGAACCTGGATCTCCCTGTTCCTTGTTTTTCAGTGAGGCTGGTGACCAGCTAGACCCAGTAGTCCTCCCTGTATCTGCTCCGCTACCTCAAGAGCTAGGGTCTGCAGACCCATGCAGTCACACCTAGTTTTTATGTGGGTGATGGAGATCCAAAGTCAGGACACTGCACTTGCCTGGCAAGCACTTTACCCACTCAGCCATCTCTCCAGCTGAATGTGTTTTTAAATAAATTATCTGGGCACATAAGTTATGCAAATCTATAAGATACAGTTTTCTTTTCCTTTTTGTTTTGTTAGACATGGTCTCACTATGTAGACCTGGCTGGACTGGAACTGTCTGTGTACACCAGGCTGACCTCAAATTCACAGAGCTCCACTTACTCTTAAGTGCTGGAATTAGAGGTGTGCACCACCAAACCTGGCAAAATGACAGCTTTTTATTCCTTGTTCTAACTCCAAGCCAGATATTATGGTGGAACTTTATAATTGGATGCCTCCTCACTTTGTTGGGTTTCATTTGAGTTTTCCTTGTAAAATTCTGTAGCCATTTATATCAGATCACTCATGGTTCCCACATTTAATATGCATCCTACACTTCCATTCCCCATTCTGCAGGATTCACCATCTCATTTAAAGCCAGATTTTGTGTTATCTTTCCTCCTCCTTACCTGAGATGTTTTCTGTCACTTATTTCTCCCCTCAAACTGAAGCTAGTCATGGAGACGCCCCACAAAGTGTATGATTATGTCTTTCTCAAGACTCAATTATGCTTTACATTCTTAATCACTTATATCTTTCTATGACATCTGCAGACTAGAGAAAATAAAATACATAATTTTTCTGTTTTCAATTCTCAAAATGCAGCACGGGATCATAAAAGCTGCACCTCTGCACGTATATCAAGTTGTCTGAGTGGGATTTCTTTGTATGTATTTATAACCAAAGTCATTAACAGGAGTAATGACCAAAAAATTCATTCATTAAAACCATATTTGCATGTATTGTACATCTGTTGGGATCTCAATAGCAAGCTCCAGTCTTCACAACACCAACCCCAGCATTTAATCTGAACCATTTTAGATTGGTTCTGAAATGGCGCACGCCTTTAATCTCAGTACTCAGGAGGCAGAGGCCGGTAGATCTCTGTGAGTTTGAGGTCATCTTGGTCTACAAAGTGAGTCCTAGGACAGCCTGGGCTACACAGAGAAACCTTGTCTCAAAACAAACAAACAAACAAACAAACAAACAAACAAACAAATTGGTCCAATTTATGCCTTAAAATTAAAAAAAAATTTTAAGTCAAATAGTTATTAAAACCTAATAAATTTCTAGTCCTCTTCATGGAGTGTGGCTTGTTTTAGATCAGCTTGCTAATGTGAAAGCAATTCAGTCATTATAGATAGAAGCTGAGGGTCAAGTTTCGATCAAAAGTTAGGCAAGTGTACTGTGCTTTCTATGAGAAAGACAACACCAGATATTCAACAGTTCGACATACCATGCTTATTCACCTACAAATGCTCTATTTCACTACACCTTATATTAATTTGGAATATCAGTTGTCCAATGGTTTAAATGAATTAAGGTCTATAGTTAGCAGCATGTTTAGATGATAGTAAGTGCTGAACAGATGTTAATGGTGGTTATTATTATTAAAGTCATTATGAAATATATGCTATACATGTACTCAATAGGTAGAATTATTTTTATGACTCTTGAAATTACTGTTTTACTAAACCACTCACTTTTTATTTTATTCAGTAAGAGTTAATAGGATGTAGACCTTATGCTTACCATTAATTTGCCAAAAGAAATAATTCTGATCTGCTAAGATTCTCCCATTTTTTTAATCGACTACAGTAGGCATATACATATTTGTTTCTTTTTGTACAAAGTAGTATAATCATTGGAAATTCATTTATTATGTTTCCTTCAGATAATGCATGGCTTAAGTACAGTATACACAAAGTCATTTACAACATGAATGACAATATTTATTAATAGTAAGCAGTCACAGTGTGCGTGTTCTGAACAGGGTTTTATGTTAAGAGATTTATAGCTACATCATTTAATACCATTTAATCTCAATATTTCTATTAACTAAACATACTTGTTAATTTAGACAAACATCTTTAAAGGTAGGGATTTGATGATTTAATTGACTCCTTTAAATATTAATAGCAAAACAATTTTTAAAAAGGTTCTTTAAAGTAACTATATAGCATTTTGAGTATGGATACTTATTTCCTGCATTCTTGTTCTTTAAAAAATTTAAATTCATAAAAGAAAATTCATTGATAAAGAACGCATTTGAGATAATCAGACAAAATAAAGCAAAGCACAATTTTCTTTATTCCATAAAAAGATTTGTTAACATATATATATACATATATATATATATATATGGAGATATAACAAACATATATATGTGGAGATATAACAAATATATATGTATATATACATATATATATATGGAGAAGCTTCATAGCTACAAGAATCAAAATGATATTTGAGGAGAAACATTCATATTACAAACCAATAGGGGCTAGCAGCATGGGTCAATAGGTAAAAGCACTTTCAGACAATGCCTGTTCGCTTGAGTTCAGTCCCTAGGACTCACATGCTGGAAGGAGAAAAACCGCTCCTGCAAGTTGTCTTCTGACCTCCACATATACGTCCATAGCCATTCCTTTCACACACACACACACACACACACACACACGCACACGCACGCGCACGCACACGCACACGCACACGCACACGCACACATGCACGCACACACACGCACACGCACACATGCACGCACACGTACACACACATGCACACACACGTACACACATGCACACACACACACACACTAACAAAAGTAAAACACAATTTAAAAAATTAGTTCGGGGAGCTGGGGCTATAGCTCAATACTAGAGTACTTTCCTAGTGTGCATAAATGTCCCCATAGAATGACTGTTCAATATGTTATACCTTGATTATTTACTTCTACACAAGCCCAGGGGTTGTTTGTTAAGTTATCTGGATCTCCATAGCCAAGCAAGCATACAAAAGACAGTTTTAACATCATTGAACATCTTTTTGCTTAGGCATCGCACCTGTAATCCCTGCACTAAGGAAGCTGGAGAAGGGAGACTGGCTTTGATGCTACACTTGGCTTCCCTCCGAATGCCTAGTCTAATGTATAGATGTTCACTGAGCTGTATAGACTCTGAATCTGCTTAATTTTGATGTGTGATGTTTTTATTTGCAAGTTTTTTTTAATAATATGCCTACAAAAATGAGTAACAGCAGTAAAAATCTTTGACTATATTTTCTGAGTTCAACTTTTCATCCCTCATAATTTTATTAAAACCTTTATCTTAAATATTCTTGGGCAGATTTTAAAATGTAAATTTCAATTTGAATTTAAAAATCTATTTTCGGCCGGGCGGTAGTGGCGCACGCCTTTAATCCCAGCACTCAGGAGGCAGAGGCAGGCGGATCTCTGTGAGTTCGAGGCCAGCCTGGGCTACCAAGTGAGCTCCAGGAAAGGCGCAAAGCTACGCAGAGAAACCCTGTCTCAAAAAACCAAAAAAAAAAAAAAAAAAAAAAAAAAAAGAAGGAGAATTTCAGCCGGGCGTTGGTGGCGCACGCCTTTAATCCCAGCACTCGGGAGGCGGAGGCAGGCGGATCTCTGTGAGTTCGAGGCCAGCCTGGGCTACCAAGTGAGCTCCAGGAAAGGCGCAAAGCTACACAGAGAAACCCTGTCTCGAAAAACAAAAACAAAAACAAAAACAAAACAAAACAAAAAAAATCTATTTTCTTCATGCAACAAATGATGAATACTTGCCATCTGCTAGGCACTAAGATAAAGGGGTTGGATTCTCTACCTGACTTCAAGATAATAATAGATGGGGGCAAATGTATGTCCTTAAAGAACCAAAGACCAAATATTTCACATGTGTGTGCCGGGTTGTCTCTGTTGATCTGCCTGGCTCTGCCAACCTATCATGGAAATGGCCATAGATAATTCACAGTGGGCATAAGTGTAATCCACTACAGTCTGACTTATAAAAATCAGCATTGGGACGGTGACAGTAGTTTCCCACTCTGGGATGTAGCAATACATTTTAGGCAGTCACAATGCAGTAATTGTTATGGCAGAATCACACACAGGGCACATTAGGGGCACTAATATAAGGATCTAAATGTTCTCTTTGAGGGCATTTTGTCTGACCTTCATCTTAAAAATCTGGAGAAACCTACAAAATATCATGCAGAAATGTATTCTATTTTAAGGATAAAGCCTACTCTCTGTCTGTTACCTTAAAAAAAATTCTCAGGATTTCCAAACCAGGTAGCCTGGAATTTTAGTTTCTTAATGAATTAATCAATTTTTCTTAGTAAATGAGTTACATAACTCATTGTATTTGAAAAATAGTCTTTTCAGTCAGGAGTTAGCTTTTTGGAGTGTGATTTCCTTCCCAACGAAAGCATTTAGATGAATAATAAAGTACAAATTCTATGTCAGAAATTCCTCATTTAATTATAGATTCTGTCTCATCTGCTGGTATACTAAAAAACAAATAGTGCTTTGCATAGTGTTTTTTTTTTTTGATAAAACCACCATAAATTACGAATCAGGAGATCCAGAGCCCATGTACAGGTGGCTCCATCCAAAATTACAATAAATATGTGCTCCTTAGCATGGGAAATTCTGGACAAGGGTGCAGCTCCTGGGAGGTAAAAATCAGACTCAGCGTCCAGAGATCGGTGGAAGCATAAACATGCTTTGGGGCTTGGGGAGACAATGCACGTACAGTGTAAGAAATGTAGACTGCAGACAACATCTTTTCCTGAAACTGTTTCCTTGCCATAAGAATTGAGGATTCTCCTGGCATTTCACAGGCCAGAATGAGAAATAATAATAATAAAAAAATTCCTTCAGTATATATACAGCCCTGCACAGTAAAGATGCAGACTGTACCCAGCGCCAATCCGTGAGGCAGAGCAAAGTTCAGCCTGGGGTGGGAGGGGGGTAGGAGCCACCTCTTAGGTTTTCAAAGAGTAGGTAGAAAACTGTTACAGAACCTTCCGGACTGATGTCCACCAGTGTACCTGTTAAGCATTTTAAAAGTCATGTGCTCCTTTTCTGTAGTAGCAATCAGATATAATTTGTTTAAATGCCATAAAAGCCCCTGCTATTTTACTCTTGATGTGGGCATAGGAAACTGTGTAATTTTGATAGCAAAGATCTGGGACAGAGTGACTTTTCTGGATAAGTCACAGGATTGGCTGCTATTAAGCACTTCTTAGTTGGTTTACTAAAGTGTGTGCTAAGAGCCTGTCAACTATGACAGCCACACTGGAGCATCCTGAGCTTTGCTTGGGAAAGTACACTACCAGAGGGTTTTTAAATGGCAGTTGATTGGCTTGATCTGTTTGGGAGGCATCTAGGCAGTGGTACCAGGTCCTGGGCTCATTGCATGAGTTAGCTGTTTGAAACCTGGGACCTATGCAGGGACGCTTGGCTCAATCTGGGAGGAGGGGACTGGACCTGCCTGGACTGAGTCTATCAGGTCGATCTCAGTCCTCTGGGGAGGCCTTGCTCTGGAGGAGGTGGGAATGGGGGGTAGGCTGGGGGGAAGGGGAGGGGGCCAGGAAGGGGAAGAACAAAGGAATCTGTGGCTGTTATGTAGAACTGAATAGTATTGTAAAATAAAATAAAATAATAAAAAAAAAATGGTGGTGATACCAGCCTGACATAAGACTATTCTGTCAGATCAGGTTTGGTGTTGCACAGATTTCTAGCACTCAGGAGGCTGAAGAAGACCTGCCATGAGCTCAGGATCAGGCAGGGCTACAGAGTTAGTGGCAGGCTGTCATGGCTACATAGCAAGACCCCATAGCAAGTAAGTAAGTAAGTAAGCAAGTAAGTAAGTAAGTAAATAAATAAATAAATAAATAAATAAATAAATAAATAAATTGTGGTTCAGTTCATCAGTGGCAATACTTTTCTGTTCTGAATTCTTACTGACTAAAACTGCCTCAATGAAATATACCTGTGACTCCAGATCGGTAGCAGGCACAAGATCACATAGAACAGAATGACAGAATATGAGGTATGCATTTGGAAATGAAGAGATGCTTCTGCCTGTAGGCTGATTGGCCCAGTCCCCTGATAGAAGGAGGTGTGTTACAAGCACAGCCCATGAGACAGAATCTCATTGCCCTGTGAGAAGTCACCCATGTAGGTGCTCTGGTGCGGTGTGTAAACTGAGCAACCTTTTGTGTGACCCTGGGTCAGACCATTATTCCTTTATCACATTTGGCTTCATTGCACATTGCTTTAATTTGCATGTTTTAAGTACCTGTGATATGACACACTCTATGTTAAGTGTAGTGTTATACAAGCTAAATTATATGTCCCTGTAATTGAGTGCTTACCCTATGGCATTCCCTTTACTAAGTGCTTTATATTTATTAATAATGACAGCAGCTCCATAAGCCAGGTTTTGTTGTTTTCATTTTTCAACTAAGAAAGCTCCTTGGCTTTAATAACTTGCCTGTAGCTGTAGGAAATGGGGGTTCTGGGATTCAGAATAAGTTTGTGTCTGATCCTAAGGTTTCTGTAATTAGTCATTAGACAGTAATGAGTTCTGTTAATGAATTTGTATATTATTGGAAGGACACAAATATGCTAATAGGCCTGATCCACGTGTATGCTATCTAGTCAGATGCCTCCTTTGTTTCTGAATCTTGAACAAGTTTGCGTAACTTGTGGGAATTCAAAAAATTCTGAGACATGACACAGGCCAAATATCTTTGCAGCACCTTAAAAAATAAGCAGGAACAACTTTGTGATTTTAGCAATTCTTTCAAATTACCACTTATCAAATGAAGACCATTGACTGATTAGACATACTTACTATGTATTAAAGTCATCCAGATAGATGTTAAAAATCAGACATTCAAAGCCAGGTGTGGTAATACACGCCTATAATCCCAGCACTTGAGATGTGGAGGCAGGAGGATAAAGAGTTCAAGATCATCCTTGGTTAATTATTGAGTTTGAGGCCAGCCTGTGCTACATGAGACCCATCTCCTGAATTGAGCAACATAAATAAATCCTGAAATTGATTTCATATGGAATGAAATATTTAAGATATAAAAGCTTATCCAGGTGTGCTGGTATATACCTATCACCTCAACACACAGTAGGCAGAGGCAGGGGGATCTTAAGTTCAAGACCAGGTGCTTGTAACACACCTACATACAGAAACTGTCTCAACAAACATAAACAGCAACAGCAAACAGATATCAGGTACAGGGGCTGGGGATATTGCTCAGTTAGGAAGGAACATTGGTATATAAGCATCGGCACTCACAGTACCCACTTAAAAATCCAGATGCTGCTGTCCACTTCTATAATCTCTGTGCTGGGAAGGCAGAAACTGGAGGATCCCTAGGAATTACAGGTCACCTAGTCTAGCTGAATTGGTTAGCTCCAGGTTCAGTTAGAGACCCTGTATCAAAAAAATAAGGACAAAGATACCCAACTTTAACTTCTGGTCTACACACACACACACACACACACACACACACACACACACACACACACACACTTATGTGAACCTCCCACATTCACACACACATATATTACACACCTACACAAAGAAAAATTTGGATACAAATAAAATAAAAAGCCTCAAATACTGTATGTTATTCTACTTGTAACTACTTGTATGAGAAAACTACATCATCAAATTCCAGAAACAGAGAACAAGATAGTAGTTGCTAGAGGCTGGAAGAAGGGAAGAATGGGGCTATTGTTTAACCACTGTCACTGAACTATATAATTGGAAATATTGAAGATAATCAGCTTTCATTATATATATATATATACATATATATATATATACATATATACATATATAATCATAGTTTTGAAAAATGCATTAACTTTTTGAAACCTACCCCGTGAGTGTTTGAATCAGACCCTCTAATGACAAAGCTTTGGAAAAATGAACTGAGGACCTTATATAAGAATCTGCAGAGGGCTGAGGAGACAGCTCAATGGCTGAGGCACATGCCATGCACGCATGAGGACCTGAGTTCGATACCCTAGAATCCACATGAAGCTGGCATGGTAGCTTAATCCCATAGCTCGCACACTGAGATGATGGGCAGAGGAAGGAGAATCCCCAGAAGCTAGTCTGGTGATGGCAATGACTAACTACAAAAAGAAACCTTGTCACAAACAAGGTGGAAGGTCAACACTAGGACTAAGGTTGTCCTCTTTCCTCTACAGGCAAAAGACACAAGAAAAATCTGCAGAATGGGGCACCAGGGAGATGGCTCAGCCATAAAGTTCTTGGTATACATGAATGCAGACCTGAATTGCCTTCCCAGTACCCATGTAAACAAGCCAGTTGTTGCTTCTGTAATCCCAGCACTGGGGAGCTGAAGAGAGATAGATTCATGGGACTCACTGGCAAACTTGTCTAACCTAATCTGTAAGCACAAGGTTCAGGGAGAGGCTCTGTCTCAAAAATAAGATGGGTACACAACTGACATGCTCTCTCCTGGGAAAGATTATTTGCACACCCCCACACCCACCCTACTTCCAATCCCCAGTATTCCTTAGTTGCCTGTAGCTCTTTGTGCAGGGCTGAGGCCTCGTAGGCTCTCCCCTCTCTACTTCAGTATGTCAATTGTTGTTGTCCTTGTTCAAGCTCATGCTTAGGCAGTCATGCTGGTGAGATTTTATGGGTGTAGCTTCTGACATTACTAGCAGAGACAATATCACAGCAAACTCCCTGATCCCCTGGCTCTTACAATCTTCCTACCTCTCTTCTGCAATGTTCCCTGAGCCATCGGAATAGGAGGGTTTTTGTTTGTTTGTTTGTTTGTTTGTTTGTTTGTTTTTAATGTATCTGTTATTAGGACTGTGTTCAACAACTGTGCATTTTGATTGGATGTGGTTTTCTGTAATGTTCTCTGTCTGTTGCAAATAGAACTTTCCTTAATGAGGGGTGATGACTGCACTTATCCATGGGTATAAGGACAAATATTTAGAATGTAATTTAGGAACTCTGCAAAATTATAATCTCAAAATATTTAAAGAAATAGCTTTTAAAAATTAGATCAGGGGTTGGGGATTTAGCTCAGTGGTAGAGCGCTTGCCTAGCAAGCGCAAAGCCCTGGGTTAGGTCCTCAGTTCTGGAAAAAAAAATTAGATCAAAAGTACCCAACATTAACCCCTGGCCTCCACATTCATGTGCACACAAACAGATGCACACATGTACACACACAGGATCATAAACATATACACAGAAGGCTGTAGAATTTAATTACATTCAAATCAAGTCTGAGGGCTTCTAGTTACATGTATCAGAATTTTAGAAGGTGGTTTTATGAGATTAGTTGTTGGATTGTCATTGTTTTTATACAAGTAAGTTGGTAGTTATGTAAGTGCTTTTAATGTTAAAACAATACATTTATATTCTTTTAGATTATTTCATAACAGCTGTTTTGAGATTGCTTGATCCAGACTTATTTCTGCATTAGAGATTAAAACCACTGAATTTTGGTGAGCTAAAATGACTTGCCTCTTCATTGCACACATATGACCAATTGTTAGTAACAGAAAGGAAGATGCCCAACTAAAGGGGGTGTTTTAAGGAAGTGTTGTGGGAATATGATTTCTATTTCTTTTTAGTCCTTTAAAATTTCATGAACTCTCATAGCATGATTATGATCTCTTCTGGGTATTTTCCTCCCTACGGTGAGAAAGCAATACAATGCGCCTTAGCTAGTTCTTTCTCAACCATGAATCTGGACCCCAAATCTTCCTGAATCACCCTTGAGCTCACTTTCTGGGTCAGCTTGAGCTTTCCCCCAGCTTCTTGCCTATCAGTTGCTTACTCTGTGTACTGGCTAAAACACAACCACAGTGTGTTTGGAGGGTGCTCCATGTGGGGACGGAAGTTGGTTGTGATGGGAGCCAGAGGGCCGTATGTTGGAGATGGGGCTGGAGAACAGCCTATTGAAATATATTATTATTAATTCCTTATATTCTTCCTTGTTTTTCTAAACAGGCTAATGGATTCTTTCCATTCCTTGGTCTCAGATTTCCTTATTACCAGAAACTTCAGGTAGAAAAGACTCCTCTTAAGCATTTGAAAAGCCTAACTTCACGTGAAAAAGGGTGTTTGTGGTCTAACAAAGTTGTTTGTTTTTTGTCAGTGTGACACCACTCAGAGTCACCTGGAAAGACAGACCCTCAGCTGAAGGTTGCCCCCACTCTGTTTGTCTCTAGGTGTATCTGGGAAGTATTTTCTTGATTAATGATCGATGTGGGAGGGCTCTGCCTCCTATGGGCAGTACGGACCCTGGGCACGTGGTCCTGAATTGTTTACGAAAGCAAGCTGAGCAAGCCAGTGAGCAGCACTCCTTTCCTGGTCTCTGTTTCAGTTCTTTAATTCTATAGGAAGATACTGGCATCTAAATAATACTTGTCTATACCGGCAGCATCAGATTGGATTCATAATTAATTTCTCATGACAGAATCAAAAGTCTCCAATTATCCAATTGCTATCCTAAGATAATAATATATTATAATTAGTTATAATAATACTTAATTTATAATATGCTATTGATATGTAACATAGTAATGTAATATGTATCATATAATTGATATATTAATTATATTATTTTAATATAATCATTGATATATGAATATAATTCTGTATGTTTTGTTCTAAATTAAAGGCATTACTAAGCTCTTTTCAAACTTTTCTGGAGATATTTTGCTTTATAAACATGTGGTTTAATCTAATATTGTTTGATAGGCATGTACGTACATTTGATAGGCAGGTAGGTACATTATTATTTTTTAGACAGGATCTCATATAGCCCAGGCTGGCCTTGGATTACTTATTGATCATCCTGCCTCTGCCTCTCCAGGGCTTTGATTACAGGCACGTTCTACAATGCCCAGTGCCTTACATTTGCAAAGGATGCTTGCTAGTGGTGCAAAGTTGCAATTCCAGCTCTTGCTAAAGCAAAAGGATTCTAAATTCAAGACTAGCTTAACTTAGAGGGAGAGCAAGAGTGGTAGAGATTCTTCTACTCTGGTTCTATCCCCAATAGTACAAAATAACAACAACAATAATAAACAAAAAACATGCAACTTTTGTTAAACTACAACTATTTAGTACTAAGTCGGTTTAAAACTTGCTTATAAGATATTATTGATAAAAGTAAATCTTAACTTTCTCCTAATGGTTCCCCCTTTCAACCTCAAGGAGCCACCTTGCTTCCATTCCTGTCTCACAACCCACATCCAGTCTAATTATGTGATTTCTACTTTCAAAACGTAGCACAGAGGCCGATGATGTCTCAAACTACCCTGCCCCAACCTCCATCACCTGCCATGCCTCAAATTGGCTATTTGGTCTCCCAATTTCTACCTAAGTCCTTTGGAGTATATTCTCTGTAGAGCTCTTTGGAGCATTCTTCAGTATGTAAGTAAAGTAATGTTACTTTGGGTCAAAGTGCTGCAGTGACCCCAGATTTTACTCATGTTAAATCAGTGGTTCACAGGAACCTTTGTGGCATTACCACCTATACTTCTTTATCTATGGCTATTCCACCTTTCCTGCACAGTGAAATTCAGGCACTCTGACCTCTTTGTTGGAATCTACCAGGCTCTTATAAACACACACACACACACACACACATGCACACGCACATGCACACACACACACATGCATGCAAATGCACACACAGACACAGGAATATGCAAGGATGCATACTACTAGCCATTAAAATGTTGATAACATCCTATGGCAGATAGTTTTCATTGTTTGAAATGAAAGGGAATAAGAGTCAAGAAGGCAAATAACAACTTAAATTCATTATGAAAATAGTTTTAGGGTTGGGGATTTAGCTCAGTGTTAGAGCACTTGCCTAGCAAGCGCAAGGCCCTGGGTTTGATCCTCACCTCCTAAAAAAAAAAAAAGAAAGAAAGAAAAGAAAATAGTTTTAGCTTTGAAGACCACCATGAAAAAGTCAGAAGGAATGCTTGGACCGTGCCTTAGGAACTACTTCTCTATATATAATTGTTGTTCAATATCGTGTAATTAGTATTCTATATCTGTTCCTTTATGGCTGTAATGTAATTATTTGTACTTAGCCTCTTCATTATTAACTTATATACAGTTGATTGTCACAAATAAAATCCTAAAGACTAATTAGGTTTATTGGATGTCTATTATTGTAGCTTTTCCAGACTCTTCAGAAATCCAGTGTCATAAAGTAAACAGTAGATTGGCATACAATAGGAGACTAAAGAGATAGAATAGCCAAAAGCAGTGTCCTGACATTAACCAGCTCTTCTCTGAAAAGAACATTAAAAAATCATTTTAAGATTTATTTTATTTTATTTATGTGTATATACATGCGTCTCTGTGAGGGTCTGTGTAAGAATGAATGCAGTGCCCTCAGAGGCCAGAAGGGGGCATTGGCTCCCCTGGAGCTGAAGTTATAAGTGGTTGTGAACCACCTGATGTGGGTGCTGGGAACCAAATTCTGGTCCTCTACAAGAACGATATGTGTTCTTAACCTCTGAGCCATCTCTCCTGCTCCTGAAAAAAAAAAAAACTAATTAATAGAGTCTGGAGAGATGGCTCAGTGGTTAAGATCACTGGCTGTTCTTCCAGAGGATCCAAGTTCAATTCCCAGCACCCACGTGGCAGCTCACAACCACTTGTAATTCCAGTTCCAGGGGATCTGATGCCAGCTTCTAGCCTTCAAAGGTACTGCATGTGCTTGGTGCACAGCATGCATCCAGGCAAAATGCCCATATACATAAGATAAAAATAAATCTTAAAATCCAAATTAAAAAGATATTCTTAGACAATATATGTTTGTGATATTATTGAGTTAATTTTATTCTGAATAGTAATGATATTAAGGTTATTTAGGAAGCCTTCCACCCCTGTTTATTGTCTTTTGATTTGTTTGAGACAGTGTCTTGCTATAAAACTTAGACTGAAAATTTCTATATAGCCCAGGCTGGCTTCAAACTCAGGATCCGCCTGCCTTCATTTTATGAGATATCTGCTGAAGCATTAGTGAAGAGACTTTTGAAAGATAAAACACAGCCTTAAGTATTTATACAGCTATATTTATCTGTAGCTTACTATGCATATATGTAGAGAAATAAAAAGTAATAGTATAAGAATGGTATATGTTAACAAATGATTCTAGTATTGATAACATCAGCAGTTCCTAAACTATTCTTTCTTTTTTTACAATTAGCTTGATATTTTCCATAATAAAAAGTTGGAAGATAATTGAAGTCAATCAAATGGTATTAAAATGAGTAATGTTTTTAAATCATTACCTAAAGGAATAGTGAGCTAGGATGTTTTGTTATTTTTTTGGTTTTTGGAGACAAGGTCTCACTGGAGGTCTGGATGGCCTGGCACTTACATTATAGAACAGGCTAGTTCAAACTTATGGTGATCCTCTTGCCTTAGCCTCTGGTTGTTAGGTGACTGTGTGTCACCACACCCAGAATAAGCTGGCAAAGAATTATTCTGAAAAGCATTTTCTGGTACCCTCCCTGTAGATGACATATTTCGATGAGCTATAGATGAGCTTCACATTCATCTAAATGGGTACTTTTATGTTTTTATTTCTCCTGATGTTGCATGATGTGACCTTAGACAACCTCTCAAGGTTGGTCACAGTTATCTGGAGAATAGAAGACTATAATGAGCCAATGATAAGGCTGTTGTAAAAATGAAATTTATGTTATCTATAAAACCCTTACCCTAGTGCCTGGCAAATAAAAAGCATTCAAATCTCATCTTCTATCATCTGTCATTACAGATTCCAAGCCTCCACTTCATTCAATAAGAAAAACAAATAGAAAAGCGCCACACTCAATCACCTCTATTACATTGCATTGAAATGCGGTCTCTTACTCCAAGCCTAGTGCAAGTCCTTAGGAACCATTGGAACACATCTGTAAGAATTACTTGCAATTAACATGCAAATTGTTATAATACATTATTTTAACCATAAAATATTCTTCTCTAGTGGTTAGCATTCTGTCTGGAAGTTTGTTTAATAATGGTTTGCCGTCAGTGTTTCAAACCAGAAAGCCCTGTCTTGAATTACCATTTACCAAAATTATTGGAATCTCAGTTGATGTCTTTTAATGCATTTGAGAAAATGCAATTCATCTATTTTCTGGGTAGAATTTTAAACTGACTATCCTTAGTTGTTTTGTTTTTGGAGGTCACGCTGCTGGCAGACAGATAATTCTTAGAAAGCAGATTAGTTACATGATAGAACTTATGTAGTGTTTAAGGAACAATAGATCTTTGAGTTTTAAAGAACAGAGTGCTTTCAGACTAACTAATGAGCAGGAAATCACTTACTTTTTTTTTTCTGTTAAATGGCTTTTTTCATTTTAAGTCCAGAACTGAATCAGATGTTACTGGCCATTTCTTACATTTTTTGTGCTTGAGTATGGTGTGTGTGTATGTGTGTGTGTGTGTGTGTGTGTGTGTGTGTGTGTGTGTGTGTGTGCTCTTGAAGGGTAGAAAGAGGCTTCAGGCATCCTTTTCCATCACTCTCCACATCATCCCTTTGAAGCAGGGTCTCTAACTGAACCTGGAACTCATGCTTAGCCTACCTGTCAACCAGCAAGGGACAGCAGTTATTCTTTCTCTCACCCTTGCAGAGGTTCTGGGGTACAGATGTAGGTGTATGGGTACAGAGGTAGGTGCTGGGATACAGATGGGGTTGTTGGGATACAGATGTGTTGCTGGGGTACAGATGTAGGTGCTGGGATACAGATGTGGGTGCTAGGATACAGATGTGGGTGTTGGGGTACATTGCAGGTGCTGGGATACAGATGTGGGTGCTGGGGTACAGGTGTAGGTGCCGGGATACAGATGTAGGTGCTAGGATATAGATGTAGGTGCTGGGATACTGATGTAGGTGCTGGGGTACAGATGTGGGTGCTGGGATACAGGTGTGGGTGCTGGGGTACAGGTATAGGTGCTGGGGTACAGAGGTAGGTGCTGGGGTACAGATGTAGGTGCTGGGATACAGGTGTGGGTGCTGGAGTACAGGTATAGATCCTGGGGTACAGGTGTAGGTGCTGGGATACAGGTGTGGGTGCTGGGGTACAGATGTAGGTGCTGGGATACAGATGTAGGTTCTGGGGTACAGATGTGGGTGCTGGGGTACAGATGTAGGTGCTGGGATCTGAGCTCTGGACCTCAGGCATACACAGCAGGTGTTTATACTGCCGAACTGTCTACTCCCACTGTTATTCATCTCTTAATGTTTTGTCTTATAAAGGATTCTTCATTTGTATTAAATGCTGCACAGTTGTTTTGTGCTGGGAATAGAACCAGGGCCTTGTGCTTGTTAGATAAGTGCTTTACCACTGAGCTAAACCTACACCCCCAGCCCAGTGTTGTGAAATATAAAATTATAAAACATAATAAATTAAAAATGCCCTCCTAACTCCAAACATTTTTTTTATTTCATTTAATGTTCTGCACAGTTAAAAGAATATTTTTTTTCTCATGGATAATAGCTCTCATAAAAATGTAGCATGCTTTACATAGAGCATATATTTAAATAGAAGTTGTCATATAGAAGTAACAGGAGTTTTTAAGACAGCATCTGATCATAAAACTCAGTTGTAGTGTGTATTTTCCAGAAATACTCAATGTGGTAGAAACACTAATTAATCTAACATCTCAGAAGTTGAAATAGAGTTCATCAAAAGAACAAGGAAGGGGTGTGTGTTCCAACCTGCAGAACTCACCGAACCAGCTTTCTCTATCCGAGCTCTGGTTCTCAACCTTCCAAATATGTGACTCTTTAACATAGTTTCCATGTCGTGGTGACTCCCAACCATAAAATTATTTTGTTGTTGCATCATAATCATGCCGGTTAGAACATCTCAGAATTGTTCCCTTATGCAGCAGTCGCAGTCAGTGCCTCCATCACTTCACTCAACGAGTACTGCTGAGCTTACGAATTACGAATCACACTCACACCATATACAGTTCTTGTGTGTAATGTGTTTACATTCTAGCAGTAAACACATGCTATCCAGAAGAAATGTTGTCTAATTACAGTCATAGTAAGGGCACAAAGGGGATGGGTGTCTCTCAGAAGCAAAAATGTCTGTCTAGTATGTCCCAGGTTAGACCCACCAAGACTTTTCACTAAAGAAAACCAAAAAGAATCATGGAGGAGATCTTGATTTACTGGAGGAGGGGCAGAGGACAACAGTTGTTGAATGAATACTTTCAGATCCCAATGAATCATCTATTAAAATATCTTAAAGGGTGGGTAGGAGCTAGAACGGAGGAAACGGTGTACATAGGAGAACCTGGGAAAAGGAGGTGGAACTGGTGGAATCTGGTGAGAGGAGACTGAAGAGGGGGAGAGTGACTGCATACCACAGCTCAGGCCCTCAAAGTCACAGAAGTAAACAGAAGTGTGGATTGACCTAACGTGTCCGAACACTAAGCTTTATTTGCAACATACTGTGGCTAGTTTTATGTCAACTTGACCCAGGCTTGAAACATCAGAGAAGAGGGAGCCTTGACTGAGAAAATGCCTCCAGGAAGAAGATCTAGGTCACAAACCTGTAGGGTATTTTCTTAATTAGTTATTCATGGGGGAGGGCCCAACCCATTGTGGGTGGTGCTGTGCCTGGGCTGCAGATCCTGGGTTCTATATGAAAGCGGGCTGAGCAAGCTCTTAGGAACAAGTCAGTAAGCAGCATCCCTCCATGGCCTCTGCATCAGCTCCTGCCTCCAGATTCCTGCACTGACTTGTTTCAGTGATGGACTAAGATATGAAGCACAAGTCAAATAAACCCTTTCCTCCCCAGCTTGCTTTCAGTCATCATGTTTATCACAGCAATAAAAACCCTGACTAAGACAGAAATTGGAACAGATAATGGGCATAGTCATGACAGACTTGACCATGTTGTTTTTGAGAGGAATGTAGAAGGTCTTTAGCACTTTGCGCTAGGAAAGTCATTGAGTATTGAGACTTAGTGGGATGTTGTGTAGGAGCAAAGAAGATAGAAATGTTGAGAGCAGTGCCGTAGAGGTCTGGCTTTTGGAGTTTTAGTGGGAAGCAAAGATGCTAGCAGGCCATTTGTGAGAAGAGTCTGTGGTGTCTGCTCAGCTGGAACTGATGAATCAGCTGGGGTTAACAAGAAACCAGAACCTCTAAAGTAAAACCTTTGCTTTCCTAGACAATGAATGCTGGTCAGCTGGGGCTGAAGAATCAGCTGTGATTAAGAAGAGACCAGAGTCATTGGGGTGAAGTCTTCTGGGAAGTGTTTCCTCAGGGTTACTACACAGAAACTGTATTCCAGAGGCACCCAAGGTTGTACCTTGTGCTGGCAGCTAGGCTTGGTAGTGTAAGCATCACCCAGGTGGTACTGGTTTTGAAGGCATGAAGGGGTCATGAGGTCAGCTGAGGCTTGGTTCTGTGTGTCAGAGGTAGACTTCCTGGAGAGAGCCCAGGAGAGGCTATTGGTGAAAGTACAGCCCAGGTGCAGCAAGAGACTCCTGTAACACAAATCTTAAAGGGTCTTATTAATACAAAATCCCAGAGCCAGATATTGGGGTGAAGGCTGAAAGATCAGAGAAACATAACAACCTAGCCACATTCTTACCTCTATGAAAGCCTCAGCCCCAAGAGAGTGAGTTCCTGTTTCCTCAGGCCATAGACCCCTGTAACACAAATCTTAAAAGATCTTATTAATACAAAAACCGAGAGCCAGATATTGAGGTGAAAGCTGAAAGATCAGAGAAACATAACAACCTAGCCACATTCTTACCTCTATGAAAGCCTCAGCCCTAAGAGAGTGAGTTCCTGCTTCCTCAAGCGATATATGCCTTTTCTGCTCTGCCATCTTACTTTCTGGGATTAAAGGCATGGGTGCTTCCTAAGCAAAGGCATGAGATCTCAAGTGTTAGGATTAAAGGTGTGTGCCACCACTGCCTGGCTCTGTTTCCAGTGTGGCCTTGAACTCTCAGAGATCCAGACAGACCTCTGTCTCCTGAGTGATAGGATTAAGGGTGTGTGCCACCACTGTCTGGCCTCTGTGTCTAATCTAGTGGCTGTTCTGTTCTCTGATCCCGCATAAGATTTTGGGGGTACACAATACATTGGGGCTCACAATATAACACCACGGACTCCAGCATGTTAGAGATGCCAGTACCTTGGGATGACCCCTAACAACAGCATCTATAGTAGAGCAGAAAGAGATGCAGTCAGAAGACTAGCTGTGTGTGCTGCCGAGAGTGGAACCAGAGAAGTGAAGAGTCCAGAGACCATGATTAGATCCCAGACATTTAACAGAGTTCAGTGTTGTTTTGATTTGATTGTGACTGTACTTTGGTTCTTCCCTCTTGAAATAAGAAAATATTTAAATTATTTTTTATTTTATAGGAGCCCATGGTTGAGAGACTTTCAGTTTTAAAAGAGACTTCAGATTTTTTTAAAGAGACTGAACTTTTAAAGTGTATAAATTTATAAGACTGTGAGCGAGACTTTTTTAAGTTTGTAAAATGTTTTATATTGTGATGTTTATATTAATTTGTGATCTTGGGGATAAACAAGAAAGGAAAGGTTGTGGTTTAACAGTGATGTGTTTATGTCAAGTTGACAAGAGGTCAGTTGTCCTGGCTAGCTTTTTGTCAACTTGACACAAGTTAGAGTCATCCGAGGGAAGGGAGCCTCAATTGAAAAAAAAACGCCTTCAGAAATCTTGCTGTAGGCAAGCTTATAATGCATTTTCTTAATTAGTGATGGATGCAGGAGGGCCCAGCCCATTGTGGATGGTACTATTCCTGGGCTAGTGGTCCTAGGTTCTATAAGAAAACACGTTGTCCAAGCCATGGTGAGCAAGCCAGTAAGCGGCACCCCTTCATGGCCTCTGCATCAGCTCCTTTCTCCAGGTTCCTGCCCTGACTTCCTTCAATGATGGACTACATGTGGAAGTATAAATCAAGTAAACCCTTTCCTCCCCAACTTCCTTTTGGTTATAGTGTTCATCACAGCAACATAAACCCTGATTAGGACACATACCTTCTCCTTTCTAGACATCAAACACATTTCAATGACTTTAAGTTCTGCGATCATCATCTGCAGATTCTTAATCAAGAAATGCGTTTGCATTTTCCATGCAGACATATTTGTTATATCAAGCTGCCATGCAGGTGTTCACCATCACTCTCTGCTTTGTTTTCCAGCGTTCCCACATTCCAGAGCCTTCCTGACGAAATCCTCAGCAAGCTGGCCGATGTCCTCGAGGAGGTAATTGTTTTGATCCTTTGAACATCTTGAGATGGAACCCAGACTTGGGGCCAGACTGGGCTGCTTTCTTTCACAGCTCTGGGATGATATGAGCAAAACTGCTGAGAGACCTTGTCCATTTGTCCCAAGCTCTGGGATGAGCTGTAGATTTGACTTCAATTCAAAAGCAGCTTAATACACCCAGTATTCATACACAGTTAGACACAGGCGTGTCAGTTATGGGGGAGAAAACATTTCATTGTGGTAAATATGTTATTTTCATGTCTATAAATGACACGCTGACACTTTTCTCTTTTTTTTTTGAGTAATTGTAGTTGTCATCTTGATATTCACAAGTTTACAAAAAGAATTCATAGTTGAGTCCATATATTCTAAGCATGTGTGTATTTTGCATATATAATTTCATGCCTGAATGTGGAATGTCACAGGCTTTTCATTGAACCCATGGTGTTGAGGAAGATGAGAAACAGTGGGCACGAGGCTCCTCATACCACACAGAGACCCTGCTTAGAGAGGAAATGAGCTTCTTCTGATCCCACAGAAGCTTGGCACTGAATTGAAAGCACCCTGTTCCCTCACTGATTGTAGGGGCTCCAACTAGGTGCTCTTCCTGCACAGCTGAGTTCTTTCTACAGAAAGAAGTAGAAGCCCCCAAGTGTTTCTGGGTCTTTATTGACTGTGGAGAAAATAATTTCAGGAAGAACCATGTACAATAGCAAATACCTACAATCCCAACGGAGGCAGAGACTGGAAAAGCAGTAGTTCAAAGCCATTCTTGGCTACATAGTGAGTTCCAGGCTAGACTGTGGTACATAAGACCCTGTCTCTAAAAACCATAAAGAATAAAAGAGAAAGAAAGGAGGAGATGTGGCGGGGGTCCTCTTTCCTTCTTGGCCTGTCAGCCATCAGTCCAGAGAGAGTGACAGAAAGCTTTGTTCAGGGCACATGAGCATGAACAGAGGGAGGCCTCAGGGAGGCAGACTTCAGTGAATCAGCTCAATTTTATTCCAGAGTATAATGAATATACAGGATTGGGAGGCTTGGGGACAAACCCTAATTGACATTCAATGGCAGGCTTCTATCACAGGGCTTGGTATGTGGCAGTAGGGTCCTGTAGCAGAGCTCCTGGCAAGTCTTCTCAGCAGGAATCTGTGCCAAGGGTCAAGCTAAAGAAGAATAAGGCATCTGGTTTAGAGACAGCTTTTAGGTCAATCCTCCAGGCCCAGGGGCATTCTCCAGAGAAGGGCAGTAGAGAGAAGGAAGCTTTGCTGGAGATGGGGGAATTTCCAAATAACCAAGCTTAGAGAGAGCTGCCAGGCTATGGCAGACTGCGACCTCTAACCAGCCAGCAATGTATTCCAACAGAGAGGAAAGGAGAAAAAAGGAGGAGAATAGCATACATCCAAGGCAAGGCAAGGCAAGGGGGCATGTTTGGCCTTTGGGGGCTTTGGATTGCATTTTTCAAAGGATATAATCTATAGCTAAATATAAAAAGTTATGTAATAATGTTTTGATATGCTTATTTTTATCTGGATAATTTCTTTCATAAAAAAGATTATATGGTGGCTTATGAGTGTGTTATACAAGTTTAAGATGAGAAAGAAGAATTGATTAAATAAAAACATTAAGTCACAAGAGGTCAAAAGAATTCTTACTACAAACACAGGCAAAAAGAGGTGAAGACATAAGTTTAGACAATAAATATGCTCCTTAACCTTGTTTGTGAAATTTTCTCAGAAAAATACAGATTGATAGATGAGAAAAAAAGCAAGGTTAAACTCAAAGGCCGCCGGGCGTTGGTGGCGCACGCCTTTAATCCCAGCACTCGGGAGGCAGAGCCAGGCGGATCTCTGTGAGTTCGAGGCCAGCCTGGGCTACCAAGTGAGCTCCAGGAAAGGCGCAAAGCTACACAGAGAAACCCTGTCTTGAAAAAACCAAAAAAAAAAAAAAAAAAAAAAAAACAAAAAAAAAACAAAAACAAAAAAAAAAAAACTCAAAGGCCACATTTGTTTTGGACATGGCTTATCAGCTGCTTTAATATTCTGAAGCATTTCTGAAAAAAGAATAACCTATATGCAGACAATCTTCACCATACTTTTTGTTAGTTGCATTAAAACTCTTGACTTCCAGCTAGCAAAATATGTCATCCAGGGACATGATGAGCTCTTTACCTTTCTCATGTCTCTTTAATTCTTCCTTCCTTTCCCTCCTATCTCAGTTTTAGTGGCTGACATTGTTCTCTGAAGGTAGTGGGCATATATGTCTTGTTTCAAGTTGTAAAGATAAGAAATCTGTTATTTTGTTGAAGAAGCATAGTATTGGTGGGAATCCTGGAACAGCACCAGTGGAGACAAATCTGACCACTAAAGTAGGATATCATAGCTCAAGTAGGAAATATGGGGGAAGATGGTTTAAATCACTCTCTGGAAACAAGAATACATGCAAAATGCTGGGATGGTGCTCAGTTACAGACCACTTGCCAAACAGGATGAAAGTCCTGGGCACTCTCTGTCCTGCACAGATGAAAACCAAATTCCTGACTGGGTGTGGTATTGCCTATTCCAGCACTGAGAAGTATAAACAGGAAAATTATGAATTTGAAAACAGTCTAGGAATAGTAAACTCAAGGCTGTCCAAGGCTACATTGTCTGACTGCATATCAACAAATGAAAACTAAAGGATAAGAAGAATAAGGGTGAAGAGGAAGGAGAGAAGAAGAGAAGAAATGAATTCAAGAATTTGGAAGATTATTCAGCAGCCCAAGGGAAACCTGTGCTGTGGGATAATTCTGTTGTACACTGGTTTAATAAAACATTGATTGGCCGGTAGCCAGGCAAGAAGTATAGGTGGAGCGAGCAGACTAAAGGAATTCTGGGAAGAAGAACAGAGTCAGGAGTTGCCAGGCAGACTCAGAGGAAGCAAGATGTGAAGGCAGAACTGAAAAAAGATACCAAGCCACATGCCTAAATATAGATAAGAATTATGGGGTAAGAGTAAGAGCTCATCAGTAATAAGCCTGAGCAAATGGCCAAGCAGTTATAATTAATATTAAGCCTCTGTGTGATTGTTTTATAAAAGGCTGGAGGACTGTGGGTGAGAGATTTGTCCTGACCATGGGCCAGGCGGGACACAAAAAAACTTCCGACTACAAACTTGAGACACAAACAATATAGTTAAGGGAAACATTGCATCACAGGTTGTTTGTTTGGGTTTTTGGTTATTCAATTAATCTTCATTGATTATCCCCCATAAGCCTTGAAATATAACATTTAATAAAAGGCATGGTCAGTTCCTCATAGAGTTTACTTTGTAGGAAGGGAGATCCCTAATAATCAATCAGTTATTCAGGCTATTAGACTGAGATGGAAGCCATTGGATTGCTTTAATCTGATCAATAGAATTATTTGACTTACCCTTTTAACACGGTTCCTATAGCTGCCAGGTTGAGCAAAGAAGGGGAAGTATTGGGGATGGTGGTAGAAGAAATGACAGTAGGTTTACTGACTGTCATAGAGGAGATTGAGGAAAAAAATGGCAGATACTGATGGACTTTGAGAGAAAAACTCAGAAACTTTACTGTTGTAGTACATGGTGGAGGAAAACAAGGAAATTGAGGAAAGCACTGAGGCTAATGACATGAATATAGGGCAAGGGGAGTTAGTACTAATGGGAATGGAGAGGGGTACATTGGAGTGAAGAGACAAGGAGCTGAAGGAGGAAGGATGTGGGGAAATAGAACTCTTGGGGCCCTTGGTAGATAGATGGCTTGGAGAAATCTTTGGCAAGGAGTTGTTGGTTGTCTGAGAGTTATCCTGAGGGACCAAATGTGGGTAAAGACTAGGCAGCGTGTGGAAGCTGATAGTAGCTCAACATTACTATGATAACATGAATGAATTTGTGTGCTGAGGAAAAACCTCAAACAAATAAACAAAAATAAAGATGACCAAATGTCATTTATATATGTTAAAGTATAAGAATATAAAATACCTTGCCGGGCGGTGGTGGCGCACGCCTTTAATCCCAGCACTCGGGAGGCAGAGCCAGGCGGATCTCTATGAGTTCGAGGCCAGCCTGGGCTACCAAGTGAGTTCCAGGAAAGGCGCAAAGCTACACAGAGAAACCCTGTCTCGAAAAAAACCAAAAAAAAAAAAAAAAAAGAATATAAAATACCTGGCTTAGTAATGATAAGCAAAATGTTACTAATCAGATACATATGAGTTGTTTCCTGTATATAAGGAGTGGGGGGAGAGATCTATGCAGAAAAAAAGGAAAATGAATAAATAGGAGGGCATAGAGCAAAGCTCTGATTGATTTTTAAGAGTTCAACTCACAGAAACCGAGCAAATGGGGACCAGTGGAATCTTTGAAAATGTCAGAAGTATTTTGTGCCTTAAAATTGAGAAGTGGTTCAAGGAGGAGTTAATAGAACTAGCTTTTGAATTTCGTTTAAATAACAAGGATAGAAATAGAGAAGGTTAGATGGACAGGGAAAATGGAGCTGGTGGGAGCCCAGAAAATACTGTGGTGTGGGAAACAGGATGTCTCACAAGAGGGTAGGCTTTTCAGGGGAGGCATGGCATCTCTATACATATATAGGTGAGTGAGCTGATGCAGTGGCTGGAGCTATGTAAATCCTGACCAAATGTTTTGTTTACTAGGTGATATAGAAAACAAGAACATAAACAGAATGGTGGTGGGGTAGACATATGAATGGCTTAAGGAAATAGATGGTGAGAGAAAAGGGAAGTTTAGAAATATGATGAGATTACCAGGTACCATTAAGGTCCAACTTGATGCATGGAATTTCTTATCTAAATTAAACAGCATTAAAAAGATTAATTACTTAGAGATGAGGTTTTGCTTTATAGCCCAGGCTGATCTTGAACTCAATATCTTTCTGCCTCAGTCTCCAAAGTTCTGGGATTACAGGTATGCACTATTAGGCTTGGTTTGAGGTTTTGTTTTTTTTTTTTTTTTGTTTTGTTTTTTGTTTTTTGTTTTGTTTTGTTTTTCCCCTGGGATTACAGGTATGCACTATTGGGCTTGGTTTGAGGTTTTTGTTTTTTTGGGTTTTTTTGTTTTTTGTTTTTTTTGTTTTGTTTTGTTTTGTTTTGTTTTTTCCTGGGATTATAGGTGTGCGCTATTGAGCTTGGTTTGAGGGTTTGTTTTGTTTTTTTGTTTTTTGTTTTTTTTGTTTTTTGTTTTTTCCCCCCCTGGGATTACAGGTGTGCACTATTGGGCTTGGTTTGAGGGTTTTTTTTTTTTGTTGTTGTTGTTTTGTTTTGTTTTTTATTTTTTTCCCCCCGGGGATTACAGGTGTGCACTATTAGGCTTGGTTTGAGGTTTTTTTTTTGTTGTTGTTGTTTTCCCCCCCTGGGATTAGAGGTGTGCACTATTAGGCTTGGTTTGAGGTTTTTTCCCTCCACTTTTTTCTTTTACCTGGATTCAGGTTCGATAGGCAGATAACTGGACTTCACCAGGACTGTTATTTTTCCAAGAGAAGATGACTGATTGAGGGAACAGGTAATTGAGGACACATGCAAGAATGATCAGAATGTTTGATTATGGAATTTGGACGAGGCCAGGCCAGTGAGAAGTCACCGGATCAGAGGACTTTAGTTTTATGCGTTGAGGGATTTTTGGAGTTAGATTGTAAGAGTGGCTGAACATGATAGGAATTAAAAGTATTTTTGTCTCTAGGTAGAGCCTATACTGGTAAATCTGTGGACCATTCATAAATTCTTAGTTTGAGGTTTATTGAAGTAAGCTGTCCTATGATTTATTGATCTCTTTCATGTGTGACCACAAAGTGAACCAGAGCATGGCTGCATTTGACTTCTGTGCTCAAATATAAAAGAAATTCATCACAAGAAGACTGGATGTATTTCTCTCTGAATGTGCCAACCTGTAACCTCTGTAAATGGAAAACTGCTTTTTCCAGTGGGCCTTTCAGCTTCTGCTTGTCTTTGTGGAATACAGTGAAGAACTCTCCGATGAATATGCACATACACACACATGTAGGGGTATACATGTGTGGGGTATGTGTCTGTTTTCAAAGAAATCAAACTGAAACACAAATTAATTGGGCCCAAATCAACCTCTTTATAAAGCAAAACAAAACTAAGAGTCCGTGAAATCCTTTCATCATTTTCTTTCTTCTCCACAGCTGTGAAATATTTGTGCTGTCTTATGTAACAATAGCCATAATGCTGTAATGCAGACTACAAAATATTTTAGTGTTTTGTGCTGTATTTTCTTTTTCTTTCTTTTATTATATATGTGTGTGTGTGTGCATTCTATGTACCAGTTCTTGTAAGGTGTATGCATAAATGTCCATGTGTACAGGTGCATGTGTGGAGGCCAGAGATAAATACTGGGGGTCGCCCATTGCTCCCCACTTAGGGTTTTTTTTTTGAGACACAGTCTCTCACAGAATTGGAAGCCAATTGATTCAGCTATGCTTGCTGGACACTGAGCTCCAGGGATTCTCCCGTGTCCACAACCCCAGCACTGGAACTATAGGTGTGTGCTGCCATACCTGCCTTTCCTCTGGGGTCCTCAGATCTGAACTCTGGCCCTTATGCTTCCAGAGCAGGCACTTTATGTCTGAGCCATCTCTCCAGTCTGGAAGTCACATTTTCCAATCAGATGTTTTAGTGTATGTTTGGATGGCATAACCACAGAGCAGTGTATATCGAGAACAAATACAAATGCGGGCAGGTGATTTAGTCCCAACCATTTATTTTTAGGACATAAATATGAAGTAAGTGTACCAAATACAAAGTAGATATCTAAATATGCTACCCACTGCAGACAAAATGCTTAACTCAAGTGGAATAAACAAGAACAATTAGAAGTTTTATTGGAATAACCAATCAGGTAAAGTGAAACAAATCTGGAAGAACAAAGGCAATAGCAACATCACTTAACATCACTTAGAATGTGCTCACATGATAATTAAACTTCTACCTAGAAGCTGAAAGAATCCCAAATTATTTCATAAGAAGTATCATTATAGCCAACAAGTAAGTTTCCAGCTTTGCTTATTGGACAGATATTTGTGGAACACCCGCTATGTGCCAGGAACTGCTCTAGGCCTTAGGAGATCCAGGATCTCTCTCCTACAACATATGTTCTAGTGGAGGATATAGATAAGGCAGGCAGGCAAATCCCATCAAATGATAAGCCCACTGAAGTTATTGTTGAGAAAACAACTTTAGTCACGCATAGCGGTCCAGATGCTGTTCGCCTTGATAAACCCTGAGTCCAAACTTAAAACATGTACGGATGCAGCTCTAGGTCAAACTTAATTCAATTAGACATTAGGAAAGGAAAGTAGGATTTAAACCAAGGTCTAACGAAAGATAGTAGGGCTGCCCTGGAGAGAGGGAAGAACAGCTGCATGGTCTGAGTGTAGATATGAGTTTACTGTTCTAACTGGGGGGAGAATTGTAAGAGAAGGTTTCTAAAACTTTAATATGATCGTGTCATAGTGGGAATATAACTGAAATTTCAGAGCAAAAGGCTGACTGAAGGAGTCTCAACGGGCTAGTCCCAATATCCCAGCTAAAGAGATGGATAATTGTGCAAAGCAGAGAAAGAAAATTTAATAATTAATTTGGGAAGAACATTGGGAAGAACAGATAAAAGGGGTCTGATGATGTTAACTTCATTTTTGGAGTACTGACATGGAGTTTTAGGCTTAAGTAGAAAAAGACGTGGGCCATCGGTCAAAAGATGTGCATAATTAAGCACTCATGGCCAAGGCATGGTTGATCGTTGTCTTAATTCTGGTTCTGCCTGGTGGTCTCAAGAAGTCCTGACTGCTTAAGGGCAAGAGCAGACTGTCAGATGATTACCCATGTTTCAGGGTGCAGTCTCTCATTCACAGATTCTTGTCTCTATGGGTGCAGGAGGTCTGTCTCGCTTAGTGCTGCTCATCCAAACTGAATACAGGTATAGGAGAATGATCTCAGGGGACTCTGGAACAGGACACTGTAAAAAAACTGCCCATAGAGTGTTTCAGTCATGTCTTGTGTAGTGAGACTAGAAGGGAAGCAAGGTAGGTAAAGCCCCGCCTCCTCAGTTGTCAATGGACCCTCCTGGAGTGAGTGATATCCTATGTGCAGAGGTAAGCAGGAGGACTCATAGTGGGCAAAGGATGCATAAGGAAGGCAGAGGCACCAGGCTCTCGTGTTCGTAGTTACCTTGCTAAGTGTCCATTGTAGCTGTGTGCATGGTGATAAGGCGTTTGCTTTCACTCTTAGCACAGAGGGAAACATTATGCATTGTCACAAATAAAGTGTTATCACCTGGTTATTTATTTATTCTGAGATAGGGACTCTTGTAGGCCCAAGGCAGCTTGAAACTTCTGATTCGCCTGCCTCCACTTCTAGAGTCCTGGAATGATACCACCATGTACTTTGGATGCAGTACTGGGGTTAGAAGGCAGGTCCTCCTGTATAAACCAACACCCTAACTACTGAGCTACACACCAGTCTCTGGGTAATGTCCTAATCATTTCTTTGTAGGATTTATGAGAAGAATCAATTATAGAAGATCACTCCAATTAAAAGCCTATTGCAAAATAACCAGCTGTGGTTGGGTGATATGTTTGAGTTTTCTTTCATATCAGCTACTTTATTCTCTATATTCTTTACTAGAAAAAATTAAGCATAGACAATAGTAAAAGGAACTTAAAGAATATGGAATAGAGGGGTGAACATAAAGGTACTGGAATGATTTAGAGGAGTATATGTGATAAGAAATGAATAAAATTTAGGAATTTTTGTTCTATAATGGGAAAGAAAGATGTATGAGTAGAAAGGGGATAGATCCAACAGAACCACATGATGGTTTGTAGGGGTTGTATTGGACACAGGAATTCTGTGAAGGAAAAGTATATTATCTTATTAAAGGGATAATTATTCACCCTATGCCATCAGCATGGCTTAAGATGATCTTGCCTTTCTAGGGTGGTCCCTCTTTCTGAGGGGTGGTCCCTTAGTGAAGTCATTGACCTAATCAACTGCATTAACTCTTTCATGTTCTTGGTAATTTGGAATGCTGGATTTATATTTAGGTCAGAGGAATAACTTCCCTTGATGGGCATGAACAAAGCATTAATCCAGGCTCTATGACAATTATATTCTCAGCGATGGAGCTGTAGATTATCAGATAACTTGATGAAAAACTATGTTTCATGGGAAATTTTAAACTGGAGCACCAAATTAGGTCAACAAATTCACATTTTACCACCAAATATAGCTATTTTTTCTTATTGTAGAAGTGTATGCTGGGTTCAGATCTCCTGATTTTTAGCAGGAAAATAAAGCAGATCAGAATTACTTTGTATCTGTATTAATGCCCCTTTTCACGTCCATTTTTTCTTTTCAAACATTTGATTAGATTTTCTTAGAACAAAAGACCTTTGTTTCAAGAACATTTTAGAGACTCTGTATTGTTGAGTCTGTACCTTTTCCTAAGACTGTTAGGAACATTTGAACCTAAATAACAGATTGTTCTAATTTGTGTCCTGGGTAGTGCAATTATTTATGTTTTCATGTATTGTATATTCATGTGACTATTGCACTGACAAGGTCTCAGACACATACTGCTCATGTCTTGGATTATTAAAAGGGATATTATGAGAAATAATAAGAGACAAAAGAAAAGACCAATGAAGGAAAAGTGAAGATTATTCAGTTTACCATGGCTTGATTGTCTGTTAGGCAGCTCCCCTGTTATTATTCAGTCCAGAGATGCTCTTGGAAGGAGGGTTCTAATAGAAGCACACTTCCTGGTTGTTAACTTAAGCTTATCACAGACCTAGGGTCTGGTGTTTTTACTATGTGATTTCTTGCCTGGACATCTTTGCAGAATCCATTGCCTTCTCTAGGGCTGCAAATCATCCAGGGAAGCATTCTGCCTTTGTTGATAATTGAAGGGCTACAAATCTTTCTCTTTTTCTCTCCCGTATTTTTAGATTTATTTTTATCCTATTTTTATGTGTGTACAAGCATGTCTGTATGTGTACCATGTGCATGAACATGTCATGGAGGCCAGAAAGGGGGTGGGGAGTTGTATCCCCTGAAGCTGGAGTTAGGGTTTGTTGTGAGATGCAATGTGCATGCTAGGAACCAAGCCTGGTCCTCCAGAAGAGCAGCAACTGATCTTAACTGCTGAGCCATCTCTCCAGCTCTCAGATGTCTTGTCTATTATCATTCTAAACTGTCTTGAGTTCTTCCAGAAAGGAACCGATCAACTAGACAGGGACAGGGACATTATGAGTTCTCTTTGAAATCTCTTGTTTATAACTAACTGGCATAAATAACTAACATTTTCTTCCTTTTTAAAAGCTTTGGTTCTTGCTAGTCAAAGCCAAGCTGGAAGAAGTTCAGAGAGCCTGCTCTTTCTCAATGACTTTGGCCTATAGTACTTTGAAAAATATGCTTTAGCAGCCTCTGATTTCCTCTGTGTTTTCTGTTTTATGAAGCAGATCATTGATATTGAAATGGAAAGTAGAAGGTGTGTGTGTGTGTGTGTGTGTATGTTTGTATGTGTGTGCGCGTGTGTGCGCGTGTGTGTGTGTGTGTGTGTGTGTGTGTGTGTGTGTGTGTGTGTTAGCTACATTGCCACTGGGATGTTTAAGAGTAGTTCAGAATGTTCAAGTATTAACAGAAGTCACGTGTTCTGGAGAAATGCCAGGGAGAAGAGATTTTTTTTTTTTTTTTTTTTTTGGTTTTTTGAGACAGGGTTTCTCTGTGTAGCTTTGCACCTTTCCTGGAACTCGCTTTGGAGACCAGGCTGGCCTCGAACTCACAGAGATCCGCCTGCCTCTGCCTCCCGAGTGCTGGGATTAAAGGCGTGCGCCACCACCGCCCGGCTTTTTGGTTTTTTTTTTTTTTTTGGGAGAAGAGATTTTTGTTGGGAAGTTGTAGATACTTGTACATTGCCTTGATGCTTAAACCATTGTGATATTTCAGCACCTGTCTGACATTTTGTGTGGTTCTAGTCTGAACAAAGGTCTTCGTGGTTCTAAGTCTAGATTTTAAATATCATTATATAGAAGAGACAAACACTTCCCTGTTCCTTTTCATAGATCTCTGCTCTGAAGAAGCTTTGCCCCTCAGTTTAAAAAATGTTTTAAAGCAAGATCTAGATTTCTATTATTTTTTACTGGGTACTGTAAGCAGTTGATTAAAAAAGAAACAAACAAAAAACATGAATAATTTCCACACATTGGCGTTCACTTTGCACCAGGTGAAGAGCACCTGCTCAGTTCTACCCCAGGTAAATGCTCTTATTCTATTTTCAATTTACACGTGGGGGACTGAAGCTAAAACGGCGCAGCTGCATAAATGGGAGCGACTGTAATAATCCGACACTTGAAGCAATGGCTTCTGAGGACTATTTTGCCCTATACCTTGCACACTTGTGTGATGAAAAAACAAAAACAAAAAAAGGGGGAGGGGGATACTTCTTCTGAACAACTTTACTGATTTTTTTTTTCTTGAAATAACTTGTTTGCCTCAGTCATAATTTTACACTTGTTATCAGAGGGATCCATTTTAAGCCTTCCACAAGTTTTGACACATGTCAGTTTGTGCCATTTTATCACCGGAATATGCCCGCTTTGCCCCAGGCCACTTGTGACTCATTAAAAAGTGTGTGCACCCTGCAAGTTAGAAGCCAATCTGCAGTACATCAGCTTCCTAGAAATCACTGTAGAAAGTCCTCGGGACCGTTTCCAGAGATGAGTATACTAGCCCACTCAGAGCTGGTGATTTGTTGTCATTTGTGTGGCTTGCAAATTGTGGATTTGTGTGAAAATGGACACTGAGGGCCTCGCTGGCTGAATTCAGCCTGTTGTGAGATCCACTCACAGAGGTCGTTAGATAGTCAGCACCTACACAGACCACCATCAATTCTGATCAGCTCTTCAAGGGACCAGAGATGAACACCAGATAAACTGCCATGATTAAAAACAAAGCGACCTAGGGTTTTTATCTACTTAATTTTTTTTTTTTTAATTGGAGGCCTCATGTACCTGCCAAAAAAAAGCCTAGCTCCAGGGTGTGGGCAGGGGCTGTCCACAAATGGATGACTAGGGGCTTTCTTGTGCTGACAGACAAGAGGATAAAGGGTAAGAAAACCAGTTGGGCTTTGAGTTTTAGCCTCAGAACACGGAGCCTGTCTGTCCTACACAGTGTTACCAAGCGGCTGGAGAAGGGATGACCCAGGCTTCCAGTTCCAAGCCTCGGGGACCTCTTGCTGCTCAGTGCATTTCTGAGTCTCTGCTCAGGGCAGCCTACCACCTCGCTGTGGAGAAGAAGGCTTGCAGGGGCAGAGGCCAGAGGCCACAGGCTGCTCCTCCAGATACTTGCAGCCAGGGCAGGCAGAAGAGTGAATGTTCATCAGATGTCAGTCAGTGTTATCCAGGAGCAAACTGTGACCAGTCAAGGCCTTAGGGACAGACAGCGTGGCAGACAGAAGCTGCTTTGTGAGGCTGCTGTTCCCCAGATTACTACAAGATTATATAAATGAGCGTCTCTTAGCTCTCTGGGAAGTGAATGCTACTATTCTTTTTTATTGCTTCCCCTTCGGATTATTGCTTTACTATATGTAACCTGGCTTGTCTTGTAAATAGGCTGTGCAACACTGCGTGGTTGGTTCTCTACTCTCCATGGTGTTAGGTAAATCGTATGTAGTACAATCATTAGTGATTGCAGGTGGGGAGAAGGCTCTCTATAGCTCCTCTTCCTCCTCCAAAGACATTTCTAAAAAGCATGCTGAATATTTTATTTCTTATTTACAGAATTTACTAACTCTATTGGATTCTTTTGCTCCCATAATTTGTTTATGCAGTTTATGCTATAATGCCATATTCTTTCTCCTGCATTGTTTTGAAGTTGTCTGCCTGTAGTGGGTAGCCATTCCAGCTTGGATCTGGAAGTTCCAACCCCCATTGAGACTCTGGCAACTGGTTTTCTGCAAGCACCTTAAGAACAGGTTATCTCTCACCATGTATCCAGTTTCCAGAAGAGGGAGGATGTGTGCAGAATTATGCCTGACATCGGTGCATTGCAAACTGTTGAACAAATAGGTTTGCAACAAATGTGTGCTCTGTGAGTGAGCCAGGGAATGAAACAAAAGTTCTGTTTCCCATCCCAAGGGCTCCTTCCCATTAGAATACACAAGAGGAGAAGGAAGCATGCATTATAAAACCCGAGCACTCATCTGATACCTATTACATGGTGTGTCACATAGGCTGCTGGTGGAGCAACTCCTTGGTCCCCAAAGCAAGAGGCAAACAGAGAGAATATGGGGAACCAGTACTGGAAGGTCACCAGGAAGTAGTAGGTCTCATTTTTCTGCCTTCAACTTTCTCTTCCCTGCATCCCAGGGAAATATAACAAATGCTAAACATTTGGAATGATGTATAAAAGAACACAAATACCTTGTGAAGGAGACTGCTTTCCAATGTAAAACATCTGGACAGTGAGCTGTGGGCTACTAATCACTTAAGAGAGTGGAGGCCTTTGGTAGCCATCCTCTTTTATGTAGGGCAGAATTGCCAACAAAAATCATGAGGACTTTTCTAATATTCTTTTCCATTCCACTTAGTTCCTCATCCACAGAATCAAGATGTTAATCCAGAATATATGAATTTTGTGTATAAATGCATATTATTATAATCCATGTATACCTCTCTGTATAGTGAAGACACCAGGATCTGAGTCTTGGCTGCACTCAATTACCATGGTTCTCCCATTCATCAGTCATATGGTCTTAAATAAGTTATTCACCTTCTGTCTTTTGGGCCACCAACTAGTTCCCAAATTATGACACGGAGACTTACTATTAGTTTTGAATGTTTGGCCTAGCACAGACACATTTCTGCCTAGCTCTTTTAACTTAAATTGACCTGTTTCTCTTTATCTACTATTGGGGGATTTATTAAGGCAACCCCACATAGTTAAAAAGGAGATTTGGGGGTAACTTACAGCTAGTAAAGGGGTTAGTTACAGGATCCAGGAGGAGGTATAGTACAGTACAGTGGTGTGGTCTATCATCCAGCATGCAGGATAACAAGGAACCAAGAGACCAGGCACATCCTGATCTCTGGTCTTAAGGGCTCCTGTCTTGGCCACACCCCAGGGGCAGGTCATAGGTAGACATCCAGTTACCTGAAGCCTCATTGGGGCAGTACTTCCAGATCAAAGCTGGAACAACTACCCACTACAATCTACCTTTTGCCTTGGGGCTTATTACCTTACTTACTTCTGTATATCTTACTTTACTGCTTCTCTGTGTGTCTGGGTGGCCGGTATCTGTACAGCTTCTTGTTCTTACCTCTTCCTTCTCTCGTTCGTCTTTCATTCCCCTTGAGCCTAGATTTCTCCTCTTATTATTCTCTCAGCATGCCAGCTCCACCTTTCCCTCTCCTAGCTATTGGCCATTCAGCTTTTTATTAGACCAATCAGGTGCCTTCGGCAGGCAAGGTGAAACAGATGCAACACATCTTACATAATTAAACACACATCCTCACATTGTTAAGCAAATGCAGCATAAACAAAAGTAACATACCTTTACACAGTTAAATTAATATTCTGCAGCATAAACAAATGTAACACATCTTTGCCTAGTTAAAATTATATTCCTCAACATTTAGCCGCACCTGTCTCTTCTGGAATGCAGTGATAACAATAGTACCTACTTCACAGAACTGTTTTTAACTTTTTTTAAGCCAAATTTTTTCTCTGTTAAGAGACTTCATTTTTTTTTTTTACTAAAGTGTAATTTTAGTTGAATAGAAAAATTGAACAGAGTGTAGGGGATTTCAATATTCCTGCTCTCTGTAGATAATTTCCCTGCTAACATACTGCATTGGTGAGGTGCCTTTACTATAATTGATGGGCCAATGTTGAAGCATTGACCTGAGTTCATTATTTACATTAGAGCTCTCTGTGTGTTATTTAGCTCTGTGGGTTTCTGCCAAACACATTGTGTGCCCACCTTCAGTGTACTATAAAACCCACTTCACTCCCTCCTGCCATCCTTTCCTCTCTCTCAGTAACGTTACTGAAGTAAACATTTTCTCACTTCAAATTCCACTTGTTCATTGAGGTATCTTAGAATTAAAAAAAATATTTTTATGTTTACATTATTTTTTTGCAGACTTATTGTAATCACTTTGAGTGTTTTACATAGGCAATCATGTAATCTGTGAATAGATGGTTTGATATCTTCCTTATCCACCCCCAGGCAACTTTATTTATTAACATACAAATCACATTTTAGTACAAATAAAATATCACCATAGAAGTACAATGGTCAGTGACAGTGGAATGGTGTGAAAAGAATGCCTTTGTTCTGTAGCCTCTCTGAGGGGAAAGTTCTAGTTTCTCACTATTAGGTAGATGCTAACTTTAAGTTTCATTTTCTTCTTTCCCTCTCATTTTTATTTTATTTTTCTTTTCTTTTTTTTTTTGTTTTTTTTTTTTTTGTTTTTCGAGACAGGGTTTTTCTGTGTAGCTTTGCGCCTTTCCTGGAACTCACTTGGTAGCCCAGGCTGGCCTCGAACTCACAGAGATCCGCCTGCCTCTGCCTCCCGAGTGCTGGGATTAAAGGCGTGCGCCACCATCGCCCGGCTATTTTTCTTTTCTTATGTTGAAGTCAAGTTGAGGAAATTTTGTAAGTCACTGAAAGGATTTTTAATCACAAGTAGATATCTTGTCCCCAGGTACTAATATAATCTTGTGATTTTTCTTCTTGTACTGTTTGGTATGGTGGGTTATGATAATTGGCTCTAGAATGTTAAACAGGACTTGCATACTAGGGATAAACCCTACTTGGTCATTTCTTTTCTCAAGGTTATGTTGGCTGTAATCTAACCTTTTTCTATTTCCTACTTTTAGTTCTTTCTTTTTTTCCTTTCTGCTTTTTCTGCATCCTAATTTTTTCCAACATAAACAGTTTGTTTTAATAAATATATATATATGCATGGTTTAGATTTAAATTATATTTACTGATAAAGACAACTATTCAAACCAAATAGTAACTATGAAACCAGTGTTGCTTTATCATAAGCTTCACATGCACTTTATACTCAAAGGGAAAGAGTGCATATCACACTTTAGACACTAGGACAAGGGAAAGAACAGGTGTTCAGTGAAGGCCATGCAACACATCTGACCTGTCATCGTCCTGCCGCAGAACTAGTCTAGAGGTAAAGATGAGCTGGGGCCGATCCTGACCACCCCCAATAGCCCCTCTCCTACTGTTAACGTTAGGCCAAGGGCATTAGCTACAGAATGTATCCACAGTTTACCCCAGAACAGTATTAGAACAGGACAAGGGAGCCACACTTCACTTTTTCACATGTATAGCAGTGGATGAATTCTATCTCCCAAAGGCTCAGAGCAGAAACTTCCTATCGGCATTTGTACCAATCCAGGCTCCCCATATCCAGCATCATCTGCTGAGCTATCTGGTTCAGGGTATGGGAAACCTTTATCTTTCAATCTCCATTGTAGATTTCAACTCCTCTAGGTGTTTCCACGGGCAGGAATCGTACCTGACCAGTTTGGACATTAGCATTTGGGGGCTGTCATTTTTAACAGATAATCTGATTTCTGTACTGCAGTCTTCACCAGAAGGTAATTTATTTTTCTGCAACACACCAGCATTCAAGGCTCCTATAGCTGGTGCAAACCCTGAAGGACCAGCCCATTCAACAGAAGGTGGTGTCTGGTTGTGTCTTCTACCATTTTATGGAGTCTCTGCTTCATTGAGTAGATCAGAGATAAGATCATCTCTTGCTCTGAGGGCTTGAGTCTCACGTGATTCATCAGATTGGACATCTGAGCTTCCTCCCGACACTGTCTGTTATTCTTGCTTCTCAGAGTGTCCCATAATCCTCTGTCTTTGGGTTCTCAATGTTGGGCTCGCCTTTTGCTTTTGCATTTGTTCTTTCTGCCTTTGCATTGGCTTCTTGTTCAAGGAAAACCATCCCATTCTTAGTTTGATTTAGCATCACTGAGCATCCCATTAAAAGCGACACTAGGACGTCTAGTCTAGGCATGAAGGGCAGCAGAGTAAATCAGAAAGAGAAGGTGCATCTTAGAATTTGATAGGTTTTGTTCTTAGTTTCATTTGTTCCAAACAGTTCACTTCTCTTGAGACTTCTTTTAGCCAAATGTTATCAAGCAATGTGGGGTTTTAGCTACATTTCTGTTATTGATTTCTAATCTAACTCAGTGCTGCCCTGAGCACATACTTTGTGTGATTCCTATTCCTTTCAATTTGGTTAAGTGGGTTGGTTTTTTTTTTAATGACAGAATATGGTCTACACTCAGGGATGCTTCATATAGGCTTGTGGAGAATGTATTATTCTGTTGGTGAACGGCTTATTACACAAATGTGAACTGGATCTAATTAAATGGTAGTGTGTTCGGTTCAACTATTCCCTTACTGAAATCCTGCCTGCTGGATCTCTTACCAACTGCAGAATATTGAAATGTCCAACCTGAATAATGTATTATTCCGTGTCTCCTGGTAGCTGTTTCCATTAGTTTGCCTCATGTATTTTGATACTGTATCATTAGATATACATTCATTAAGGACTCTCTGTCTCCTGTAATCCTTCTATGACTATATAATTCCCTTCTGTATTTCTGATTGTGTGCCTTGCTCTAAAGTCTGCTCAAAATAGAATTGATATAGCTACTTCTATTTTCTTGGGATGGATGTTAGCATGTTTCCTTTTCCTTAAGGATTTTTTTTTTCCCTTGTACTGAGGATTGAACCAGGGCCTTCATTGCACATGCTAGGCAAATACTCCATTACTGAACTGTAGCATCGTTCTCTATTATTTTGTGTTGAGATAGGTAGCACTAAGTGGACTCAGTGGCTTTAAAAATGAGGTCGTTGACGTTGGAAGGGGAACATGGTGGAAGGAGAAGGACATGTCCTATTTACTCTTCTACTGCCATGTTGAGAAGCCATGACCAAGGCAGCTTACCAAAGGAGGCATTTCATTGAGGTCTTGCTTACGGTTTCGAAGGGTGAGTCCGTGATCATCATGGTGGGAAGCAAGGCAGCAGGAGCCACAGCACTGGAGCAACAGGTGAGAGCTTAGATCTTACCTAAAAGTTGGAGGCAGTGGAGGGGAGAGAGGAAGGCAGAGAGAGAAGGAGAGGGAGATGGAGAGAGAGGGGGAGAGGAGGAGAGAGGGGCAGAGGGAGAAAGAGAGAAAGAGAGAGACAGAGAGAGAGAGAGAGAGAGAGAGAGAGAGAGAGAGAGAGAGAGAGAGAACTGACTGGGCCAGGCATGAGCTTTTGAAATCTAAAAACTCACTCCCAGAGTGAGTTTTGCACCCCCTCCAACAATGTCACGTCTCCTAATCCTTCCCAAAACAGTCCTGCTAACTAGGGACCAAGAATTCAATTATGTGGGTCTATGGGGGCCATTCTCATGCAAACCACCAGAGGGAGGAACTGGAGAGGAGGAATTAAGTACAGATTTAATCAAAACACATTACAGGTGTGTATAAAATTCTGAAACAATAATAAAAAGAATTAAGCACAGGTACTGAGTCTTGCTGTCTCTTACCTCCAGTGTAATGGGGGTTCTCTGTTGTACAGGAGTGTTGTTGACAGTGTTAAGTGTTCTGTATTCCTATGGTTGGGTCTCAGTTTTTAGTGAGCTGGTGTTGGATACTTTCCCCTTTTCGATATCAAGGATCATGGGATTGGGTACACTCTTCCTCCTAGATTAGTTAAGCTTTGATAGAACTCCTACTCCTAAGTTAGGCTTTGCTAAAATGATATCCTTAAGGAGAATAAAAAAGCTATGAATAACTTGGACAAAGAAGATTTTCTTCCTGGTAGGAAAACATAAGGATTTGTTTTAGCATCATGATGAGAATGTAGTAGAGTTCTTATAATAAAACTCATCCCAGTGAAACTTGGCCTACTATATGACTTTCTCTCATGTTCAAGGCCACTGTGTTCTCTGTGACCATATTGTTCTGCTGGAACTCAAGGAATGTTACTCATTCTCGAGTTGCTGTTTTTCTCAGCAACTTTCTTTCTCTTATTAAAATGATAGGTGCAACAACTCCTAACCTTTTTTGATTATAGATGTAGTGACCATATGAATGACTTCCGAACACTGCATGGCACAAAGATGAAATTGTGTTTTTCATTCTTACTATTTCATTGAAAAAAATAGTCTCTAATCATAATAATTTAATACAATACAGGTATCACAGTATTAATACAGTTCTCTGAGTGTGTTGCCAAGTATTTCTAAATGAAATTCTGGGATAATAGGAAGGATTTACTATGATCAGATGTCTGCATTTTGAGTTACAGATGGCTGTTATATGAGAACACATTTGAGCTGTAAAGTGGACCAGTCACCTTTAATAGGAAGGAAGGGTGAGGAACATGAAAGACAATGGTAGAAATTGGGATCAAGGTAGTGTAAGTTTGGGAATAGAAAAGATGATGAATCAGATAATAGCCTCTTTAGATATTTGACCCCATTCAGGACCAATACAACCAGCTCTGTCTTTTGTATTCACGATGCTACTTTCGGATGAGCATTGCTATTTGTGCCAGGAGATGCCATGAAACGGTTTATTCCAAGCAAGACTGCCCTTTGGTTCATAGCTGTCACTACAGTTTAAAGCAAAGTTGTCACAGACGTTTGGTCTGCCCAACCTCTTTGCTCAGACAGAGCCTCACCATTCTGATTACCGTGGGCTTGCTTGCTTTGTGTGCTGCTGCGTTTTTCAGTAGTTCATGATTGTCACAGCATTTGAAAAGCAATAGGAGAGCATTTCTTCTAATCTGCCCGCTGGTGGCCCCATCAGCTCACCATAGAGTGATTTTTTATGGCCTAATTCCCCTGAATATTCTTTGCTTGGCATTACTTTTCACTGTTTTTCTTGCTACCAGGACTTCATGGTCAACAACAATGATTCACTTACTTAAAAAATTATTTTATTTATTATTATTATTATTTTGTGTGTGTGTGTGTGTGTGTGTGTGTGTGTGTGTGTGTGTGTGTGTGTTGGGGGAGGAGGGTAGCTAGGGTAGAGCTGAGTGTCCTTCCACCTTACCATGGGTTTTCGACATTGAACTTGGTTCAAAAGGCTTGTATAGAAAACACTTTTTCCCCTGAGATACCCTCTTCCCCTTCTAATGCTAACTTTGGTATGTGGTTCTATTTGAGTAATTTCATATTCATAAAATTGGAGGATCAGACTTGCTGCACAGAGAAGGTTGGATCTTAACTATATCATGAACATTGAATTTTCCCTAGATCTCGACCTTGGTTCTAGTATGACTCTTCTTAGTCTGGATCATGTTAGTAGGGGAGGTTGCTTACGATAGTGATCCTCAAATATCATCTCTCTCAGAATGATTGGAACCTCTGGGAGAGCAGCCTGGACGACTGTATGTTAAACAGTAACTGTAACATTGCAGGTCAGCACATGGGTTTGAGGCAGTGACTTACTCCAACACACATAGCAACTACAAGTTGGTTATGCAACAGGACCCATTGCAAGTGAGGTAACCACACCCAGGAGAATTGCACTGCCCATATCTGTAGTGCTGTTCTCATGTCCCTACTTCTGCTGCTACTACTGAAAAGGAAAGTGAAGCCTAGCATGGTGTCTGTATTAGTCAATGTCCTGTTGCTGCGAAGAGACACCATGGCCACAGCAACTCTTATAAAGGAAAACATTTAATTGGGGCTGGCTTACATTTCAGAGGTTTAGTCCATTCTTCATGGTGAGAAGCATGGCAGCATGCAGGCAGACATGATGCTGGAGAGGTGGCAGAAAATTCTACATCTGGATCAGCAGCCAGCAGGAAGAGAGAAAGAGACACTGGGTCTGGCTTGAGCATTTGAAACCCCAAAGCCCATTCCTGGTGACACACTTCCTTCAACAAGGCCACACCTACTGCAGTAAAGCCACACCTCCTAATAGTACCACTCCCTGGTGACCAAGCATTCAAATCTATGAGCCTTTGGGGGCCATTCCTATTCAAACTACCACAGTGTCTCATGCACTTGAGAGGTTAGGAAAGAGTACTGCCCCAAGTTCAAAGCTAGTCTGAGCTACAGTGTAAATCCCTGTCTCAAACCACAAAACAAATCAAAGGAAGAGAGGAAAAAAACAGAAGATTAGAGAAAGAAAAAGAAGGAAAGAAAATGGAAAGAAGGAAGGAAGGAAGGAAGGAAGGGAGGAAGGAAGGAAGGAAGGAAGGAAAGAAGGAAGGAAAGATGGAAAGAAAGAGGGGAGATAGATGGAGACTTGATTTTTGTCTCTCCCTTTTTATTAATGGGATACCCTCTGATATTTGGCATTTACACTTAAGGATGGGGTCAGTAAGTTGTTTACCACTGTTTTTTTTAATTTCCCAAGAGCTATGAACGATTTTTATAATTTTAAAAGGTTGGAAATGCAATCAGATGAATAACATTTCATCACATATGACAGTGAAATGAAACTCAAGGATCAGTTTTGCTAGATTCCAGCCACACTAGTTTCTATAATTCTTGCCTGTGACTACTTTTACTCTATATCAGCATATATGAGTCATTACAGCAGAGATCTGATGACCCCAAAGCCTGGAGTACTCAGCCTGTGGACTTCACATAGAAATGTTAAGAGCTGCTGATGTAAGGAAACTTTGGCAAGCGTTACTATCAATGTCTCCTAGTGTAGGAACCAAGTACGTCTCAGATCAGCAAGGTCTCCTCAGCTCAAGGGAATGGTGTGCCTTGGGTTCTCTTCCTTTCTCCTGTCTGCCCAAGGCCTGGAAAAAGGCTCCTACAGTCAACCCTGACTTTGACTCCATTCCCTCTGGCTGGAAGGTCTGAGTCTGAGCTTGGGCTGCAGACTGCATGGTACCTCTGCCCTATCTCCCCAATTTCTGCATAACTACCATGGTATGACAAATTCAGGAAACACTGACAAAGTTAACGTTTTTATTTCATAGATAAAATGACGGACTTGCTTGTGAAGAAGTTAAGGAATTTAATAAAGGAGTGACCAAATGCCAATCTTTTGCATGGACCTTTTACCATGTGCCTGGAGGCTATTGCCAATGGACTGTACTTTGTAGCCATACCAGTTGTGACAGTTTTCAGAAAGCAGGTTGCACGATAAATGTAAATAGATCCAGAGCTTACCTTGGTGGAGTTGCAAGTGTTTAAAGTGGAAGCCATGAGATCCCTGAGGCTCCTGTTACTACTTTTCAGTGGCAGCGCTTTCAAACGTGAAAGGGCCAGAAAGCTTGATGTGGGGAAGAATGAGGCATTAATAAAGAATGATCTCGAGGTACTCTGACACCAGAATGTGTAATCTTCCTCTCTAATTAGCATCAAAGCTTTCTCTATTTGCAGAAGAGGATACGTGACTAGACTTGAACTTCTAAAAAAGATGTTTGAACATCTGCTGACTGTCCTAACATGAGGTTCATTATTATCTGCTACTGTTTTCTGCTGTCTGAATGGCTACTGTTATTAATCTTCCTCACAGAAAACCATGCTAATCCTGGATGTATATACCAACCTAAGGAATCCTAGTTACCATTTCTTGCTCTGGAAAGGACCAAAGCAGCTGTTACAAAGATCAGAGGTCAGGTTGAGGGTGTAGTGTACTTACACAGTATATGTGAGGCCATGGGTTTGTCCTTATGACGTGTGTGTGTGTGTGTGTGTGTGTGTGTGTGTGTGTGTGTGTGAGAGAGAGAGAGAGAGAGAGAGAGAGAGAGAGAGAGAGAGAGAGAGAGAGAGAGAGAGAGAGAGAAAGTTTATGAGGAAAGAGTGAAGGAAAAGAGGAGGGCATCTTGGCATCTGTTGAATGTATTGGTGACTTAGATTCACTAGCTACAGGGATTTTGGAAGTAGGCAGTCATGGTAGATGCCCATAGTCCCAACACTAGGGAGGTTGAAACAAAGGGTGCATGGGTGGGTGGAAGGGGATAGGGGTGGAAATAGAGGGCTGAAGAGCAGTCTTTGCTGATGGCTAGAAAGAAATTCAGATTTTCAACTGACTTAAAGGTCATAAAGTTTATTCTAAAGCAATTTGGATTAAACATTACAGGTCAAACCTGGCTCCCTCAGTGAATTGCAAATAGCTAGCATGACTAACCATTTGATTATAGTCAAATATCCTTCAAGCATGACTTCTAAGGACACACAGAGCGATAGACAGTAGGACAGTGACTTTAGTCTTTAAAATAGTAATTCTGTTGATGATCTGCAGTTGTGGCCTCAACAGTTGTGTGGGACAGTAGTCTGCCTTGTTTGTTATTTTACAACAGCCGAGTAGAACTGATCTCCCGGGTGTTTGCTTGCATACATTTCATATTTAAGTAAATGGCTAAGCTGTTAATAGCTAAATAGGGAAAAATGTACCCCAAACCAGACTAAAATGAAAATAAACCATATTTTAATAATTGTTCATAAATCAAGAAAGATGATGGTCTGATTAATTTTCCATTTTGTTTATCTAAATTTTGCTTTGAAATGTCATTTACCTATCAGTTGCAAGAAGGGACTTTATCAATAATGTGAAGGCAAGGCTTTATTTGGGCCACTGGTTCAACTTGTGAGTTGTGACCCCTTTGGGGATCCCATATCAGATATCCTGCATATCGGATATTTATATCACAATTCATAGCAGTGGCAAAATTACAGTTATGAAGTAGCAAAACAAAGTAATTGTATGGTTGGGGGTCACCACAACATGGGGAACTGTATTAAAGGGTCACAGCATTTAGGAAGGATGAGAACCACTACCTAAAGTAGACTGTTACATACACTATGAAATGGAAGGTAATTGAAAGAATTTATTTTTATATCTTAACTATATACTCCAGTGTTTGGCATTATCTATTCAATACCAGAATTCTAATGTAAATGTAAAACACAAAAAGTTTGGGTTCCAAAAACTCAGTTTTCAAAGTCAAATATAATAATGAGAAATAGATAGTGCATACTCTTCTCTCTCAGGCCACTAACATACTGAAATTTAACAAGACCTTCTGAATTTTTCAGTTTCCCACGGGCGTATTACTTTGATGTCTTTTCAATTAACTGTATACAGAGCACCATGAAAAAACACTCTGGGATGCTGGTCTAATAAATCTCCTAATAATGTTTTCTCTCTCTTAAAATGGTTTATTCAGATTTCCACTTTCTGCAGCACATTATCAGGGACACTGGAAGAGTAGAAAGTGATGTTTATAGTGGGAATGTGCAGTGGATGCCACATTCATCCTAGCTCTCAACTCCATCTTTTCTTCTCATTCTTCCTGCTCCTCTTCCTGCTCCTCCTCCTCTTCATTTTGTCTTTTTTTTTTTTTTACTTTTTTGAGACAGGGTTTCTCTGTGTAGCCTTGGCTGTCCCGGAATTTGATGTATAAACCAGGCTGGCCTCGTGCTTATAGAGATCCACCTGCCTCTGCCTCCCAAGTGCTGGGATTAAAGACATGCACCACCACTTCCTGGCTTATCTACTCCATATTAGTGGTCAGAAAGCACTTTTGAGTAGCCACAATTTTTATGAATAAAGATTTATTGCATAATAAAAAGACTTGCCAGTTTTTTCCTTTCACCATTATGTGAGTTCTGATGGTTCAATTCAGGCCATCGGGTTTGCAGGGCAAATAACTTGGCCTATTTAATCATCCTACCAGCCCCATCTACTAAATTCTAAGATTTGTTTCTGTATTCTTCTTAAATTTAGCATATGTTATCATAATTATTTGCAATAAATTTGGAAATCGGTCTTAAAACAAAAATATACAATAAAAATTAAAATATTCCCTAATAAAATGTCTTATACATAGGATTTTTGCATTTTTATTATTAATGCATATGACTTTTTTGATAAGGTTTTTTTCTGTAACCCTGGATGACCTTAAACTTGTGATCCCCTTGTCCTTGTCTCCTAAATGTTGGAATTACAGTGGTACAGCACTGTGCCTGGCCATATATGTCTTTTAAATACATCATAAACACATGGCTTCCAATGGCCCACGTTTAGCTAGTCTGTGATGACGTAAACCAAAATTTATTTGACTAAAAGAATGTCTTCAGAGAGGATTCTGGAAGATGGCAGAACAGGAAACAGCATGAATCTTTCTTGTCCCTGGGCAATTTTGCATAGGTAGAATCTGTTGATTTAACTGCTTTGGTGCCCTGGAGTCTATTAAAAGCATGCAATATCCAGAGGTAGGCTTGGGTAGAAATTGTGGTTAGTCTTGGACAATTCTGGGTGTTAGCACAGTATCGACCATCTATCTCTGACCTGTAGTCCCATGGCAGGCAGTTTCACACATGTCCTTGGAGCCAGAGTTGGTGAAAAGCTTTCTTTCTCTATATAACAGGGTCTGTGTTCTGATGGCTGACCATGGAATCTTATAAAAAGAAGCACAGAGCAATCTGCTGCATCTTGCTGTGACACTGATAGCCTTAATCTCATGGTCCTTATGCCTCTGCCTCTGTTTTGTGGATTACATGTGTGCAGCCCTATAACTGGCAAAAAGAAAGAAAAGAAAAATGAAAATTTGGGTATGTCCCATAATAAACATGAATCTTAAGGACATTGGATAACAAAATAAACCAGCTGCAAAAAGATGCTTTGTAATGATTTCCTTTAGGAAGGTGCTCAGAGCAGTTGACAACTTTGAAACAGAAGACAAGTGGGTGAGAGAGGCTGTTGGGAGGATGACTATTGAATGGATATAGATGTTCAGTGTTGCCATATGCTGTGTAATTAATACCACAGGATTATAGACTGAAAGGTGGCTACAGTCATAAGTTTTGTGGCTTGTGTATTTTATAATAAAAAATTGGGAAAGGAATGAGTATCTTCTAATGCTGATCTTTTAACATTTAAAGGAATTTTCTTTTATAAAGAAAAATAAAGGGTAAACATAAAGGTAAAAATAAAGGTTCATTTTATGTCATTTAAAAATATTTGTTACTTGGGAAAATAAGTGGTGGTTCTCCCAAGTCCCAATGTTGTTTATATGGTTTTAAAATGTTGCTGAGTTGCCAGCCACCATAAAAATTGACAATCATTGGGACTTACTACTCCTTCGCTGTAGCGATGTTGAGTCTCAGGGATCAAGCTATTCCTTTTACCCAGCTGTCTTTGTTCCTTTCCTAACAACAGCTCAAGTCTATGTTGCAGCTGTGAGTTTCTTCTCTATATAGATAACTATTCCATTGTGGAAATGAGCATTCAGTATTAGTCTCTCCAAGACATCTTTCTGAAGCAGAAATAACTGGCCTGGGCTTAACCTGCTATTACATTATCTTTTGTGACTTGATAACTGATGCATTACATACGGGTCAATTAAACATCTCCGAAAAAATAACCCCTAAAACAGGAACCTCAGGATGATAATAACTTGAACATTTAGAGATGGGAGGGACCATGAAGAAGAGCCAGGTCTACCTTGTCATGCTACAAATGACTAAGCCAGGTAAATACATAAGGTTCCTGTGGCTAATGGAACTGTACTCAATCAGATATATTTCTACCATAAGATAAGCAGAGGTCCTCAAGGAAAAGAATGCCTGTCAGTTGTACTGCAACAAATTTCATCCAATAAAAAATACAAGTGTCTGGAAGGAATCAGTAAATATATTTTGAACATTTCTTCTGTAATGCTCTCAACAACAGTAAATAAATGCTTATAAGAAAATCATACTGAAAATAACAAAACTCACATTCATGAAATGTTCTTGTAGAATTTTTCTTATTTAAGAATTTATGAGACTACATCATATATATTTATAATCCCCACGGTATATTATGGAGTGCTGCCTTCAAAGTTCACAGTAAAAGAGAAAAATATCACCACTATACACAGTTGATACATTTGAAAGTTCAATTGTTATTTTTAGATTTTCTTTGAAGAAAGCTATTGTTGTTCCTGAGTGATGTAGAAGTTTAGACTGAGTAGTTTTCAGGATAAGTTTCGTTTTGTTAATGTAGCATTATAATTCACATACTCTCATAAATATTTTCTTTTATTCCTCATTTCAGACATGTTTTCATTAAGCCAATTATGATGGCTCATGGCTACAACCCCAGAACTCAGGAATTCAATGCAGGAGGATTGCTGTGAGTTCTGGGCTAGTCTGTACTATGTAATAAGACCCTGCTTCAATAAGACAGTTCTCATTGATATATTTGATATTCTTTCTCTTTCTTGTATTGGTTTCATCCTGTTGTCATTTTTCTAATTGAGAATAAGGTCAATCTTTCATTAATATACTTGCTTATTTTTATTTGTGTGAATGTGTGTAACACAGTGTACATATGAAAGTCAGAAGTCGGTTTGTGGGAATCTGTTTCCTTCCACCATGTAGGTCCAGGGGATCAATCTTTTGTCATTAGCCTTGGCAGCAAGTCCCTTCATTAGCTAAGCCCAAGGAAAATCTTTAACTTGTCTGAGATAGAATCATTTCTATAATTCTTAAGACACAATGGCTGTGCATCAGTCTCAAACAAGGCAGTTTTAAAGGTCCTGAAGTATTGTACTATTTTGAAAAGCAATAGAACAGTAGTACTTGAGAAAATAGTCCAATAGGGATACTGAATGTCTTTAATAATAGCACTCACTACCATCTATCATGTGCTCACCATGTGTCAGACATCACATCTAGATAGATACACATGTGCTACAGCTCTGAAGGGAAAGGTATCCTGGCAGTTGGAAGCAAGGAGTACCTTGCAAGTGTTATAGCTCTGAAGAGAAAGGTATACTGGCAATTGGAAGCCAAGGAGTACCTACAGTTTGGAAGGGAAAGATGTCCTGGCAGTTGGAAGCCAATGAATACCTAAACCTCTGAAGGGAAAGGTATCCCAACAGAAATATTACAGTTCTGTTCCAGCAGGGGATGGTTTCTCCAGCAAAGTGTTACAGTCTTTGATCTGGGAAAGGGTTTCCCTAACACAAGTGTAACAACTTTGCACAAGCAGGGGATGGTTTCCCCAATGAAGTTGTTACAGCTCTGCTCAGATCTGCTCAGGAGAAGCGTTATAGCCCTGCTCAGCTACCCCAGAGCAAAAGTTGTCACATCTTTGCTCTGCTCTCGTAAAAGAAAGTCTTTACAACAAACCTCACTCAAGAGATTGTTCCAGAGAGCATAATCCAGGAGAGTGGCTGCTGCTGCCAGGGTGGGAAAAGGGCAGGCCCAAACCGAACAGGTACAGGGCTTATATAGGTTTTCTTAGGGGCAAAGTTTTCCAGGAAGAAGATGTCCAGGGTAGGGATTGGTAGGATCTTAATTCCTAAGCTTGGGGCAAGATCAGTGATTGGTTGGATTTCATGCTCAGGGATTGGTTTTCATGTTCAGGGATTTGTTGATTTCATGATCAGGGATTGGTTGGTTTTTTGTACTTAGGGAATGGTAGGATTTCAATTCCTGAGTTGGTTAGGGGCAGGGTGTACTTCCTTGGCTCTGGTCTCAGGGCCAGGGTGTCCTTTCACTGTCCCCTTTTACCTCACACACATGTTGAATATTTAGGTCCCTCTGTGAAGTGAGTGATGTTGAACCTGTTAACCGGTGAAGAAACTTGTTCTGAGATATCTATATAAGAAGACAACATATAGTAGAATTGGATGCTGATCTGTCATGTGGCTAATGCCAGGCTTTACTTTTGACTGTCCTGTGTCTATGTGCGTGCTTGAGGAAGCAGCTTTCTTGGGGACCAAGTGTGGAGTCTTATTTCACTTCACTTAAGATGGCCTATTTCTAGTAGGGACAGTGACAGGGCATGTGGCCCAGCCAGGTTTGTCTGTCTGTCGGTTTGGTCATGGGATGGATGGTAGTGCCTTCTTCTTGCTAAGCAAATGCTCAACCATTGAGCTGCTCAACAGAGGCAAATTTAAAGGTGGTGATGCCAGCTACTTGTGAAAGGCTGTTTCCCATCATTTGACGATGTCTTTTCAATGAGAAGCTTTTGAGTGCCTTTATTGGCTGCTGCCAATGAACTACCAATAAACTCAGTGATGTCGTTTCCTTTGTGTTGGGAAAGGAAGTAAGGTCAAGGTTGTCTCAGAAGTGAAGAGAAAGATTCAAACAAAACATCTTACTGTTTTCATAATCAGTCCTTGAAATGTTTTCAAGAATAGTTTAAAATTCTTGTCATAAATTGTATCTGAGTTTATTTATTTCTTCCTTTTAAAAATCTCTAGCCTAGACCAATAGCTACTACTCCAAGGCTTCAGAAGTAACCCCAGTATGTGGCAAGATGACAGTATTTTCAAAGCACAAATGTGAGGTCACATGCTGGATAAGAAGGCGCCTGCTACTCACACTGATCTAGAGCTTCAGAGCTAACTAAAGTGTGAAACAGGGGCAGGTAATAAGGAGAGCAAACGCCGACAGGAGCAGGATAGAGACTGGCTGAATGAAGAGAGAGCCTGTTCCCAGCTTCAGCGGGGCTGTTGATCCTCTATTCTGGCCAGTTCTAGCCAACTACCTGTTTGTTTTTTTGTGAGTATGTGTGTTACTGGGGTTTAAACTAGCTCACTGCATTCTGGATAAGTGCTCTACCCTTGAGGTAACCTCTGAGCCTCCAACTTGGTCTGTTTTTTTAATTGAAAAATAAACATTTTTATATGAAGTCCAGATTTTTTTAAATGTTAAATTAGAACCTCCTGATTCTCATTCTTAAATTCTAGCTAAGATTTGGCTCTGGAACTAATGTAGAGGGCAAAGAAATAAATTCTCCATAACCTTTTTTTTTTTAAGTAGATAGTAAGAGTTGTGGTGTTATAAGTTTGTTGCAGGGATTAGATGAAGAAATTCGAATCATCTGGCAGGAGCTTTCATCTGCTTAGTAACATCTAGTAGCTTTCACCTTAGTGTCGGGAATTCTTCACACTGTTGTCAGTGCGGATGGCAGTGGAGAGGGGGCTTGCCCAGATCATGATTCCTAAGCAGTTATCGCAGCAATGAAAAAACACTACCATAGCTAACTCTTAGGTAATATGTCATCTGTAAAACAAAAACAAAAACGAAACCCCACTTTTTTATTATAAAGGGTTGCAATATTTTGTTTTGAATGAACACTGTTTTCGTACACACACATCTAGTTAAAGAACTAGCTGGAAACAGTGTCCCAAGGTGCAGCGATAGAACCGCATACAAATTGAAATCGAAAAGCTTCAGCAATATGATTCTGAAAGCAATCACCCAGGCCTGAAGATCAGAGCAGCAAATCAGATAAGAAAGGCAGAATAATCACCAGAGAAGTGGGAACTGGACGGGTGGTTGTGGGTCTGCAGTTACATGAGCATGCTTGTACTCAAACAAGCATGCACCCACCTCCCCTTCAATTTTGTTTTTAGGTTGTATTTTGGGTTGTTTCAGCCAAAGTTCAGTCTACATTAACAAACATTTTCAAGTTTTGCAATTTTTGAAATTTCCCTTTGGAACATCCCTGTTCGCATTTTACCATTAAGCTTTTGAAATATACTGAGGATTGCCAATTACTCTGTTAGTTAGCATGAACTTAGTTGTGTTACGGTAACAAACAACCACAACCAACAGCAGTCTGAGTTTATCCCTCATTCATCTTAGTGTTCAGTATAGGTTACTCCAGGCATTGGTGTATAGTGCTCTCTCAAGGACCAAGGTTGACATAAACTCTCTCTGATACCTGTTTCCAAGACTGACATGGCAAGGACAAAGCTTTGTGTATTTTCCCTCTTGTCTGTGATCTCAGTACTATGGAAAAACAAGGTTTCCCAATTGGTGACCTGAAGTAAGACTCCACAGACTACCCCTTAGCTTCAGCAGTGGACTGTGGACACACAGGTAGAACTCACAGCTTGGTAATAATATCTAAGCAATACCTTTTGTCACAGAGTAGATAAACAGAGTTAGGTTGTTCTTTTCATGTGGATTTAAATCCAGAATCATATGGCATGGCTGCCAGTCAGCCGGATAGAGAAAAGACTAGGCAGGGTTTTAAAAGGAATGCTGAGCTTGGGCATTGGGAGAATTCTTTCCCCATCTCCAGTCTGGGAACTGTGTCTTGCTGAATTGAGTCTTTCTTCCCTGACTTCTCACCGAATAGCTTATCTGCATGGAGAGTGTTTAACACCCCCCCCCCCCCACACACACACCCTCACACACACACCACCTTTGCTCTGTTGTCTTCTTCATTTTAAGTTTTGGGAAGACCTGCCCCTCCCCCCTGCTCTTGATAGGAAAGGACATGAGATTGTAAACCTTAAAACTGCTAAATATTTGATTAATTGAGATTTTCTTGATTTATATGTGGTTATTATGTAAAGGAAAAAAATCAGTGCACACTACAGATTTGTTAATTGTTATACAGTGTTCTGGAGGAAACTGGTTGTAAAGCTTTAAATACTACTATAAACAAACAAACAAACAAACAAAACCCAAAATTGATTCTGTACACATTTACCAAACTCTGAGAATGGAATTCAGTAACTGGAGGCTTGAACTGAGGTAGATTCAAAGTAGATCACAGTGGTACTCCATTCTCACAGCCCAGATAAGCACTTTCTCCTATGTGTCGAGCCACAAGAATATGTTATAAGGAGTCCAGCTTTGTATTAAAGCTATACCTTGATCAGGCCAAGGGTCAGTCAAATAGGAAGCCATCTAGCACGAACTATTTGGTGTTACACAGCTTAATATTCCGCTGTGCCTTGTTATGAACTTCTTGTGCTCACAATTCCCATAGAATGTGTATGTGAACTTCCTGCTTGGGCCAGTACTTGAATAAGGTCATGTAGGCAAAGACAGGCCGGATGGAGATGCATAGCTTTGTTTCTTGTGCAAATGAAACTCAGACCATCCCCTTGCCTTGAGGCCTAATGGCTCTCCAGAGGAATTGTCTGAGAACAAAGGAAGTTTTTACATATCAAGGTGGAAGGTAGGGTGGAGCAACATTCCTGAGGAGGTCAGGGGAAGAAGAGACTAGCGTTTCTGTAGAGGCAGATGGAATGGCATGACAAGGAAGAAGGGAAGAACACAGAAGTTTCATAGATGGTAAGGCAGAACTCTTGTAGAGTTCATCAGAACCTATATTTGACCTTTGATATTAGTATTTTTGATCACAAGAAAGAAAGAATAAAATTAGAATTACAGTTTTGTTTCTGTAAAGCAAAATATAATTGTTACAATGATAGCTTAAAGTGTGTGTGTGTGTGTAAACAGATGCTTAGACAGAATCAAAGGAATAGTAAAAAGAAAATTAACAATTTGGGAGAGATCTCCACGAGTATTCAGTCTTCTTACTGAAGCTGATGACATTTGGATCAGAAGCAACTCATTCTGCCCAAGTCCTTACAAACTTTGGAGATGAAAGCTCTCATTCTGTGTTTGAGCTTTCTCCGGGGAGTTAGTAATAATCAGAAGGGGAAATATGAGAGATTTCTGGAATGATTCCATAATGATTCACAGAAATTTAGAGAGAAGGAGTTATTGTGCTGTTCGATTAGCAGAAGTACCTTCTCTTAAAATGTAGCCTCTCAGACTAGAGTTAGAAAACACTTTAATTTTGAGAAAATTACAGAAACAAGGATGAGGTATTCTTAGCACTGGCTAAGTGAGGAATATAATGCTCATAATGTCATTTCTAGATCTTTTCCAAGCCACTTGATAAGGCTTCATTTACATGTCTAAAGTTCTTCTTTCCCTGTTAGCCTAGAGTTGTGTATTTCATATGATTATATTGTGTCTGTTCTCCAGGAGCTGCTAGGAGGAAAGGCATTAAATAACCTATGGAATAAATAGAAAATAAATTAACATGCACTCACTGACTCTTCCCTAGTGTTAGCTTGCTTTGAGTTATTAGCTTGATTTAACTTTTCCAGGGCTTTCTGCTGTTATGTGCTTGCAAAGGGAGCACACTGAAACATACCATGGTGTGTATGCCTTGGCACAAGAATAAGAAGTCAGTCCTTGCACAGGTGATTCTTTTTGCCTCAGTCAGACCTTAGGCATCAAATCCAAGGATTGTACATGCCACCTGTGTTCAATGAGTCTGTCAACTGTCTATTTACTTACTGGTTAATTTTATTACAGTTTATCTAATTTACTAAAATTTATACTATATTTTTGTTTTTACACTGACTCAAGTAGAGACTTCTGGTCAGCTTGCTAGGGCTAGCCTCTCCCCGAGAATGTGTAAGTGCCTGATTTCCATTCACACTGTTTGCCAAAGTCCAATATTCACCTAGGGAAGTTCTCAAACCTGAATGTAAACGTGGCTAAGAGCAAGTGGAGAGACATTTGCACTCCTGAAGAGTACATTAATATCATTCCTGTTTTTTAAAATGGTTAGAAGCTACATTATAAATATTCTTTTCAAATACTGTGTGATTGTAAAACATACTATTATTTTCCTCTTTTCATTTTTATTTACCTCTCCAGTCACTGAGAAGCCACAGTAGCATGTGGTATCCTCCAAAGGTTACAAAGCTCCCAGGCCACTCCCTACAGAGTGACCAGGCTCACACCCCATCTACAACTTCTCTTCTAGTGAGTGGGCAGTGTATTAAACCTAAGGGGCAGTGTCTTCATCAAGAGAAGCAAGGCCAAATGCATCGATTTCAGAGGATGCTTGAAAGCTTACAAGAGGATTAAGTGAACATACTTTTGATAGTTTGATATTATTGTTGTTGCTGAAGTGGATACTGACAAGGAAAGTGAATTAGTTTGTAGCATGTGAGCATGAACAACCCTTTAAGTATAAAATCATCTGACAAAGTGTTGGTGCTTAGTTTAGTTTTCTTTAGTCCATCTCATAAATCAGAATTGTTTTGGATTGTTCCAGCTATTCTTTTGTTTTTCTGCAGTAGTGGGGAATGAAGTTGGGGTCTTGTACATGACACTGTATGGAAGTACTCTACCATTGAACGACATCCTTAACCCATGTTATTTTGTGTTTTCACTGTCACTCTCTTGTCAGCAATCGTTAATAGCTAGTACTGAACATTATTTGTTTATTCTCTTTTAAAATGTAAAAGTATTTGTTATCCCTCTCTCATGGTATTTATAGTAAAATAAGAAGTCTTAGAAAAGAAAAACAAACCTTAGTTCATTGTCAGAGATGTGGAAAACACATTACATATAAGTAGAGTGAGAAGTGTTCTGCCCTCTTGTGATTGGTATAGCTTCATGTTCAGTTTTATTAATTTTACAACCATCATTAATTTAAAAAAATTCATAGTGTATTACAAGCTTGAATAAGTATAAATAAGAACAGCTTGGACTTAACAAATACTAAAATCTAGAGTGGGCTGATCCCAGCCCTGCCTTTCTTCTTACTCAGTGAGTGCTTAAATGCCTGTTCTGAGAGAGAGATTCGTACATGCCCTTCATAGGCTTCAGCTTTCCTTTTCAACTTTCTGGTATATAGTTTGGGGGTCAGGTGAAGATCCTTAAATACCCTCTGTGGTCATGAAAGAGCATTTTTACTTTACCAACAAGAGCAATTTACACAATAGATAAGTGTGTTACAGGGTTACCTAAATAAAGCAGGGAGATGTAAATTCCTCTTAAATCCAACACGGTTTGCTATGAGAATTTATATTAATGAATAAGCCAGTTTATAGTATCTTAGTTACCAAACAAAAGTGAGATCATTTGTTAAAGATTTGGAAAAGTAAAAACACTCAGTGTTGTGCTTTATAAAGCATTCCCCAGCAGTCTCTGAGTTAAGGCTTTAGTTTCCAGGGTGACAGTCTTGGTTGCTGAAGGAATCTTTAGGAGATGGAGCCTAGGAGATTTTTAGATCACTGGGGACATGGCCTTGAAGGGAGTCCTTTTCTCATTCCCTTTCGCTCCCTGGCTGAGGAGATCAGAGGTTCTGCTCCATTACAAGTTCCCACCACCATGTGCTGTCTTGCCACAGGCTAAAGATAACGACATAAATCAAGCCTGGACCAGAACCTCCAGTGATGAGCGCCAAAACAAGCCTGTCTTCTTTAGAAGGCCATCTCAGATATGTACTCTAGTGATGGAAAGCTCCCTCATCCATCTAGATGATGAGAATCTTCCACATACATGATTTACTTCATTCTTCTAAGAATTAATGTGGTTTTCTACTTGCTTCATTTTAAGAAGTGGCCAATTCATCATTCCCTGTTGTCCTTTGCTCCATTTTGTTTCTCATATTTTTTCTTTGTTATCAGACAGGTATAACAAATCCTCTCAGTCTTTTCACAATTTTAGTATAAATAAATAAATAAATTTTGATTTTATTTTCTTTCAAACAGTTTGAGCTAATTCATCTTGTATCTTCAAGGAAAACTCTTCTCTTGTTTTGGGGATCAGTTTTCTGATTATCATAGGGTAGCTTTAGAACAGTTACCATACACCCCTGTCCCCACCCCAGTTCCATCCTTGCTGCACCCACAAAACTCCATCTCTGCTGCATGAGATGGTTGCATTTATATTATTTGAAATCGTGGAATAGAGACTAGACCTCCGTTTACAGTTGCTACCATGGGTACACATTAAGATACGTGTTAATGACTGTATTAGTGTTTTAACAAGAAAAAAATGGTCAGCCGTGCCATTTAGTGTGGGCCAAGGATGTCTTCCACCAAAGCACCTGCCATCCCCAGCAGGGACTCTGTAGAGAGACTGGTTCACACAGACCCCGCCATTCACTCTGTTTCAGAGGAGGGTGAGGATGACTTACTGGAACCTCAAGTACCATTTCTCGTCCGTTTTAATATTTTATCACTTCCCTCAAGATTCTTCTTTGCTCTCGTTTTTTTTTTTTTTTCCACCCAAGCAACAAAACTAATAAGCATTTTCTCCCCTAGAACAACTAATTCATCTTTTAGGTAGAAAATCCTCACCAAACGACAGCGTGCATTTTTTTTTTTTTTAACAGCATATGATGAAACTGATAGGTTAAAGATTTTGTTTTAGGGTTGCACATGTGGGAAAGAAAACCATAGGTAGTTAAAGAGTATTTTCCCCAATGCCTATCTCTTTTTGTGTACCTGAAAATCACTCTATTTTATTGAGTTTCAAGCATCATCAACTAGAGAAAACATCATTTCAGAAACAGCACATTAAAAAGAAACCCAACATCTTAGAACCGAGGACATTAATATTAATAGCATGTATGAGTGGTTAAATGATTTCTTTTTCTTTGTTCTATGTTTACCATCTTTCTTTTACAAATATAATATTTTTTAATGCAGAAGGTTAAAAAAGTAATTTTCTGAACATTTATTACAAATAAAAAAAATCTTGTTTGGCCGGGCATGACGGTGCATGCCTGTCATCATACCCCTTGGGAGGCTGAGGCAGGAGAATCAGGTGTTTAAAGTCATGCTAGACAATATGGCAAATAGCATCTAGTCTGAGCTACCTGAGACCTTGAGGAAAAGAACGGAGTGAGGGAAATGAGTGGGGAGGGAGGGAAGGAAAATGTGCTAATGAAGCTGAAACTTTGAGGCATCCTCTTTGTGTGGTGTTCCAGCTGAGCCGCTGTTGTGAGCCCTGCCTGAATCTAACATAAATATGTATTTTATTATGTTTCACCGTACACGCTTATTTTATGAACAACTCTTAACTTGTTTGACACATCCTTTTCTATGATGGAAAACTTCATCCGTAAAAACAGAACAGTCTGGTGAAATTACATTTGCCCGGTATTCATTTTCGATCCCAAGAGAAACATCTGACCAACTTTGTTCTATTCATCTTCTTTCTTCTATCGCTAAGCACTGAATTAAAGCAAATTCAAGGCATTTCATAATTTGTTTTTCGATAAATGCTTTAATATATATCTCAAAACAATAGAGTTTAATAATTATACTCATTATTATAACTATCTCACCTAAATCTGAACAGTACTTTAATATTACTAATTATCAGGTAGTATGCCATAAGGAAATGGTGGAAGCCCTGAGGGAGTATAATCTTAGCAAATGCGTATTTTGACCTGAGCAAGGCCTGTAGAGGACTCTGAGACCAATTGATCATGGTAAGTTGGCATAGGCATTATTTACACGGACCAGACTCAAGTGCAATGGTAAAGCTTTTCTCAGGCGTCTGACGATTAGTGTTTATGGATGATTGATCAGTGTGTGCCAAGACTGACAACTGTAGATTCCTTTCCTGGGTGTTTGCAGCCTGAGACCACTCACCTATAGAGATCATCTTGCCTACAGAGACCTCCTACCGAGACTAGCTAACCCTCCCACTGATAAACATTCTGAGGTTCCATATAACCCACATGAACACGGTGGATTTGATCAGAATGTCTAGTCGCTCCACTTCCATCTATCATGTCTTTCTGATTTTTAAAAACTCTCTTCATTCCTCTCTTGAAAAAAAATGTGAGCCTGTGGTCTTTCCAAGGTAGAATTCTTTCCCCCTCAACGTCCAGCTGTTGGATCCAGGAGCTTCTTTCTGTTGGGTGTCGTAGATTGCACAGCTGCCCCATGTCGCGTGGTCCTTTCTCTGTGTGTTGACATGGATAAGTAGTTCATGCTGCTGTGCATTCACCACTCAACATGTGAGCAGACTACATAAGTTCTTCTCCTGGAGAGCTGCCCCGGCTCTTCTTGAAAGCCAGTCAGTGTTTCTTTTTGTAGCTCATTAATTTTCACTGCCAATTTTTCACACAGTTATACTTCAGTGGGCCTGTTTCCTGGTTAGAGGCATTCGTCTGTTCCCACTTCTCATTATTCAAAATAGTACTATTGCTAGCTTTGTGGTACACATAAGCCTTCAGTCTATTTAGTCACTTAGTACTGTTGCTGAGTCCTCAGAGAAGCATTTCGGGGCTTTACTAGGCATTGCCTTACTCCCCTTTAATATGTATCCCTGGTGCTTCTTATCATCATAACACTTATTGGTTTTTTTTTTTCAGTTTCATAATGTATAATTGCACCTCATTTTAGATGAAATTTTGTTTTCTGTGGTTATTAGTAATACCAACATCTTTTCATGTTTATTAGCCTTTTCATTTCTTGTTTCATAAACTTCTAGAATTGCTTGTCACTTAACTGCAGGGTTGCTTGCTTTATTTTTACTTTCCTCTAAGACTTCTTTTGATGATTCGAGCATGAATCCTGTAATTGTTCTTTGAAGCATTTGTAGCCATTTCTTTTCCTGTGTCTGTGACTAAACATCTGACAAATAATTAGAAAGGAAAGATGCATTCGGACTTAATGTTTGAGAGGGTTCACTGGGTAGCTCGTGGATGGGAAGGCATGGTGGATGGGAAGCATGGCTGTGGCAGAAGGAGCATGAGAGGGCTCATGACATCTTTCCAGAGATCAGGAAGCAGACAGTCAGGCAGCCCTCAAAGCCCATCTTTCATCTTGGGATTTTATTTTAACATCTAGTCCATGTCCCAGACTTAGATTTGAGCTATTAGCTTTTCCATTTCTGATTGATAAATGTTTGTTGAGAGAGATTCTCACCACCTAGACAATACTAGGCTAGCTCTTGGGAAACTCTTCCCTCACTTTCCCAAAAGAATGTTGTATAGACCTGTGCTACCACACCAGGCTTAATAATGAAGGTCTCAATTATAGAGTGTGCTGTTTATGTATCTTTCTGTAAACTAGAGTTTTCTGCCAGACTAAATCCTGTTTGTCCTCAATATGTCTGTCCTGCCTAATCATTTACTTAGATAACCCACCAGCCCTTTGAATGAAGTATTCTGAGAAGTCTGTGGTCCAGTCCCTACAAAGTCTTCTGAGTTGCCATGAAAGTAGCCAACAACTTAACACTCCCTCCTTTAGAGTCCAGACTTTGATTTAACCTGATCCAAGGGATCCTCTAAAATGAACAAAGAAAGCCCTGCCATTAACATGATCTCTATGACATGAATTCAGCCATTGTTCAGTGTGGTCAGGCTCTTAAATTTAGCAGCTAGGTATCTGGAACCAACCAGACATAGCCTTTAGGGTGTGAGAGCATCATTCTCCAAGGCCACCATATTTGCATTTTTCTGCAAACATTTTTTGTCGTCTGACTGAACTTGATTCCCTGGCTTTCAATGCATTTGAAACATAAGAATGTTTATAAAACATACAATAGCCTTTGAAGATACTCATACGTTCCATGTCACATTTGCCTTTTCCATTTAATGCATAATTGAGCCATAAAATATCTCTTCTTAACAAATAGAAGGTGTGTCTCTTCTGAAGCAAACGATGTTCGAAAAATGATGAGTCCTAAAGAGGATAAAGCACACAGTGAATAAAATACTTGACATGTTCTAAAACTTATTTTGTTTTCAATTATAAAGTATTAAATGAGTTGCTTTCTTGCAAGAGGAATAGTTGGAGAAGAATCTTATTAGAAAAAGGGCTCAGTGAAGTGGAAAGCCCAAAGGATGTAATTACACATAGGCTAGAGGTCCGAGGTCGAAGTTTCCTGCTGCCCAGGGATGCCCAGCCAGTGTGAATGTCATGAACTTAGATGGTTGCCTGCCAACCTCTCCTACACTTTGTAAGCTTAATGCTTCTTGGTAATGATCCACCAAAATGATAAAATCCATTTATCATGCTGTGGATATGGTTTGAATAGTTCACAAAACCTCCTTGTTCCTTATAACACACACACACATTTGTTATAAATATGTCTTAGTTTATTAGTTTATTCCTCAAAGACTTCATGGCATTGTTCATACAATTATTTAAAAAACACACTGAGATCCTTGAATTTAAAATGAGACATTTTAGATATCAGGGTAGCCAGACAGGAGACAAGGAGGAGAAATAAGCACATGGTGTGCAATCAGAAATGCCAGTAGGGATGAGTTGGGAGGAAATTCTATCTACTAATAGTCTAGATGAAACAAAACTCTGAGACAGATGGCTAGAACAAGAATAAGTTAAAATAGCCAGTGGGTCCAATCCAGAACAACTGTTTCATAGTCTATGACCCATAAATAGTTTTACATTTGCTAATGCTTAAAAGAAAAAACAGTGAGAGAACTAGTCCTGCCCTACACCAGCTACAGCTCACAGGAGAGCGGGCCCTACACCTTGCCTGGTCAGCACACTAGAGCTGCTGCCCCTGTTGTCTGGTGCTCAGGGGAGCCAGTAGTGAGGGCAGGAGAGCAGAAGAGCTGACACCCCCTCCCCTTGTGTGCCCCTTATGGCAATTAGGAGAGAGGGCCCTGCACCTTGCTTGGGCAAACCAGTAGAGCTGAGTGTGTGTGTATGAATGACCGGGATCTGAGGACCTGAGAGCAGGAGAACTGGCCCTGCTCCTTGCTGAAGGCTGCATTGGGTGAGCTAGCCTGGGCAGTGCTGGAGAGCTAGCCCAGGTAGTGATGACAAGGGAAAGCTGCAGGCTAACCAACCCAGCTACTACTCAGACCCAGAACCAGGGGTATGAGTTAGCCCACCCCAACATCCACGTCATCTACAAACTGTAGGAGCATGTGAGAATACACACCTACAGATCCAAAATAGCAGGATCTCCATGACACAGGACAACAACAGGATATCCAAGAGGAGCCCCAGTGAGAGCCGGTTATCAGTGGCATGGCAGAAGGCAGAGGCCTGAGCCGAACTAATGACTCATGGCAATGAACACTGGGAAATAAAGATGAATGGACTACAGGGTAAACTGTGACTCAATGGGCCACACTACAGCTGCCAGGACAAGATTTTTCTCTCTCTCTTTTGTTTGTTTTGTTTTATTTATTTTTTTTTTCATTTTTTTTTCTTTTAAATTTGCTTTTGTTTTGGGGGAGGAGGTTGCAAGGGTAGAGGGCAGATGTGAGGGATTGGAATGCATGATGTGAAATCCACAAAGAATCAATGAAAGTTATAAAGAACAAAAGAAGACTATTTCATAGCATATTGAATTCAGGTTTTGGTGTTTTTATTGGAACATACTCACCTGTATTTAATTTTCTAGGATTCTTCCCAATTCTCAGAGCAGAGATGGAATATTTACACCAGACAGTGTTTGGCCTTTCGTGTTCTTTTATATAAAAAAATTTGTCAGCCTTTTACCAGAGGATCTTGCAAAAGTCAAAATTATCATCAGTAGTGAGTATGTTTCCTTGATTTGATTGGTAGCCATCCAAGCAATGCTTGTTCAAAATCTGTATCTTGGTTTGTGAACCTGATTTACTATGTTAGAATAGTGGAGCTGTCATGGGTTCTTTGGGGTAACCAGAATCCAGTCATGTATGGAAGAGTAGGAGTGATACCTAGCATTGGTTTGTCTTGATGACTCAGTGAGGTCGTGCATTTAGATGTTAACTGTGTTAGCCTTGCACCTAGCACAGAGCACATACAGAAGAATCACCTTCATCATTATTATAAATAGCAGTAGCAGCTTTAACTGGTGGTCCAGATCAACTGGGACATCAAGGTATAGAAAGATCATTCAGGAAGAGTAGACCTGAATATGCACTCAGTGCTCATCACTTACCCCTGGTTACCTGAATCCCACTTCATCTTCTTGTGCCTCCTTTCTGTCCTAGTCAGCTCTCTGTTCCCTGACAATATTGGAGTTAATGAGATCAGAAGCGGGGAGGGGGTATTTTTGCTCATGATTTCAGAGGTTTTAATCACATTACCCCATTGCTTTGGATTTAGGGCCCTATTGCATCATGGCAAAAGTGTGATGGAGAGGGTTCTATTTACCTCCTCATGTCTAGGAAACAAAGAGACAGATGGGAAGGGACCAGGGTCTTAATATCCCATTGGAAGGCATGCTCCAGTGCCCTTAAATTCCTCCCACTGATTCTGTCTCTGAGAGTTTCCACCACCTTCCAATAAGGGCACAGGTGGGGAACTAAGCCTTCAATCTTTGTATCCTTGGGGAATACTATCCAACCATATCAGCCCACAAATCAGTAATGAAAATAATGGTGCATCTCACTAGTGCTCATGTTAGCTCTTCCACCCAGTGTCTAGAACAAAGCCTGCTCCCTTCTGACTGGTACATGTTTATTATGCCCAAGGGGTTCTGACTCATCCTGATGCATATGAATCTTTCCTACCTCAGTTTTCACTTTCCCTTTAAAAATGTCTCCTTTGCTCACAGGCATGCATTTGTGCATTTCTTTAGCGTTTCCTATTTAAGTTGAAATTTGTTTTCAATTAGGAGTTCATTTTCTCCTGCTGCTTGCTTCACTACTGGAGTCAAGGTCCAGCTGGCGAGATCAGAAACGATTGCCACAGGAAAGCCTATGATGCTACCAGCAGTGGCTTCTGGGTTGGCGTGTTGCATTTAACACGCTGTGGGAGATTTACAAGGAGAACAATATATAAAACACATTCCTCTCATCACCACTCCCTAAATTCCACATATTTTCACACTGCCTGGCCAAAAATTAAGTGGAGAGGTAGAGATAGCATCTATAGTCCTTTTTCAGTGTGAGACACAAAACCCTCTCTTGGCCCTTCACCCCCATCCCAGGTATTCAGTTTCCAGTAGATGCCAATTCGTAATGGAGAGGACTGGTCAACAGAAACCCTTTCTCAGAAAAATAAAAACAAATTCTTAGTTTTTCCTACTCGCTCCTACTCCTTCAAGCCCTTCTTCAGCTGAGGGACAGAAACCAGTGGCAACTGTGGCTTAATGAGAAGGAACTGTTGCAAATTAGTCTGGAAAGTACGAGTTATGTTCCTTATACCCATGATCAGCCCCAAGCCAGGCATAGAATAAGTGCTCAAGAGTACCTGAATATTCTCCATGTTAACACCATAACTCATGTTTACTCCTAAATTGAAGTCAATAGAATTATAGATGGCAAAGCTCTTTTCTGTGAACATGGGCCATAATGGGGTTCAAATGCCATGACCTCTGAGTCACTTTCTCTAGTTGGCAGTTAGCAAGGGTACTCTATGGTGTGATCAACAGTTAAATCTGTGGCTTTGTTGTAAGGAAAGTGCCCCTGGCTTTGCTTCTGGGATGGCATCAAGCTGTGCAAATTATTCATCATGTCTGATATATCCATTGTTTAGGACCGGAATGAGGAAATTGGTTCTATCTTCTGTTGCTAACAATTTACTAATAAGTTATTATCAGAGCACTTCAGAGTCCTATCAGGAAGTCTGTGCATTTATTTGAAGCTGGTTTGAATCATAAGTACATACATGTGATTACCATAAAACAATCAGAATATGGCAGACTTGCTAAAAAGCCATGAAAATCAAGACACTCTCCAACTTGTTCTAAAACATTGAAAAATTACAACTACACAATACTCCACAGAAAGTGATGGGCTTGCTTAAGTGGGCTGCTGGCATAAAACGGCCAGAGGTTTTTACCTGTCATGTAATGAGCCGGAAGCAGAGCAGAGGGGGTCTTTGCTTCTCTGTCTTTGCCTGGCAATGGAACATGAAATTAATGATCTTTGTTTCTAGACCAACTCCGATAGGGTAAAATTCTCACTGGATTTACTAAATTAAAGGGAAAATGGAAATGTCTTGAAACATGAATGTTTATAATAAAGACTTTTGATGCGTTTTACAGCACAGTAGCTGTTAGATTCATTTTGCTAACCACACTTACAATGCTTTGTTGTCTTCCTTGTACTCAGGAGAAGCTCAGCTAACAGATGACACTTGAGCTTAAGGAAGGTCTCTGAACACAGACACATGTTTTCTTAGAACTCGATTTCATGGATCATAAATATGCATGTTGGTAATAACTGTTTAGAACCATGAGGATTTAGCAAATGAAGTAAGCAACCAAAGAATTTTACTTTTATATCACTGATCATAACAGTCTTTATTGCTTGTCCCCCACACCCCCAAATCTGGAGACAGAACTATTCAAACTCCTAAAAAATAAAGAGAACAGTATAACACACACAGTCTACTGCATATACCTATCACTCAGCTGAAATAATTTTCAGCATGTTGTTTTGCCATTTACCCTTTCTGCCTTTTAATAATTCTTTTCTCTAGAGATATTTTAAGCAAAGCCCATGCCATCATTTCTCTGGCTGACTATTACTTGTTGCAACTATGACTTTTTCATTTATTTTCAAAATATAACTTAGTGGTTATTGTTTAAGATTGCTTTTTTTTGGCCCATGAAATAAAATCTGTTGGAGTAGTCTTTGAAAAGCAATAAGCAGGTGTCTATCAGGGACCTAGCAAGAGTTGGTACCTAGTCCGAGCTCACTAAAAGGAAGTTGTATCAGTTGGTCACCCAAGTTAGTGGAACAGAATCATGTGGACTGTCTGACTCACTAATATCTGACAGCCCTATGAGGTCCAAGTAGTCTAGTTGCAGGTGCACACCATCACAGCTCTGTTTTGACAACACCATTTGTTTTGAGTCCACTCTGTTTTGAGTCCACCATTTCATGGGTCAGCATATGACACTGAAATCCAAAATCAAGCAAGTGTTTCTCATTTGTGCCATGTTTTGAGTAGTGTGCCTCTATTTGAAAGAGGGATACCTTTAAACCTCAGTTTTTTGCAACATGCATCCCTTAACTGTTTTTTAAGCTTCAGCATATTAAGTAGCACACAAATGAAAATCTTATATGCAAGCTGTTATTTGACTTTGCTATTATGAGGAATAGCTTTTTAAGAAAGTTGAATCCTTTTAGGTTTAAAAAACATCTCTTTATTTCTGGAAATCATTAGTCCAAAGCTGTTTGTTGCTCATTATGCACAGTCCCTTGATGACAACTAGCTCATGCTGGTTGAGAAGATGGGGGTGATCAGTGTGACATGAATTTGTTGGGGTTTATATATAATTTCTCCCAGCATGTTAATGGTTTGAATTGATAGATAGTTTTATCTTTCTGAGACTTCAAGAGACAATGTTAGAAATGTCTTTCTTTTATGTAGGAAGAGCCTGAGTGGACTTCAAGGTTACCTTTCTTCTCTTTTTACTATGCCCAGCTTCTAGGAAAGCCATGGGTACAGATACAGAGGGAAAAAGACATTTATCTTGTGTTTATGTGGAAAAGATGATGAAGAAACCACTATTTAGATCATGTTTTTGATTTTGATGAAACTGTACTCAAAGTCGAAGGCTGTTTCTTTGAGCACCACATCTTGGATGACTATACATTCCTCTTATATGGGGCTCCCCGGACAAACTGCAGAGGCTTCTTGGTGCAAATGTAAAGATTTAACTGTGTAAGTCTTTTTATTAAGATTGTCCACTTCGTTAGCATTTTAGTTTTTTTCCCTAAAATTCTGAGCAATCCACCTTTTCCAGAAGTTTTCTGACAGTTGGTGTGCAAAATTTTTGATGCTAGGTCACTCAAGAATGCATATCTGATGCTCTAAGTGTAGTATCTACATTATTGTTATTTTCTAATGACAAGCAACATTTTGGATTCTTCGTAATTGATATTTAAACTTAAAAGAACACAAGGAAAAGCTAAATATGAGGCACAGTGCTGCTTGTCTAACATGTATGAGGCCTGGCTTTGATTTCCAGCACCTTTAAACAAAACGAAGGGGCTGGAGAGATGGCTCAGCGGTTAAAAAACACTGGCTGCTGTTCGAGAGGTCCTGAGTTCAATTCCCAGCAACTACATGGTGCCTCATGACCGTCTATGGTGGGATCTGATACCCTCTTCTGGCATAAAGTTGTACACGCAGATAGAGCGTATGTACATATACATAAAATAAATACATAAATAAATCTTTAAAAAAAAACAGCCGGGCGGTGGTGGTGCACGCCTTTAATCCCAGCACTCGGGAGGCAGAGCCAGGCGGATTTCTGTGAGTTCGAGGCCAGCCTGGGCTACCAAGTGAATTCCAGGAAAGGCGCAAAGCTACACAGAGAAACCCTGTCTCTAAAAACCAAAACAACAACAACAACAACAACAAAAACAACAAAAAACAAAAAAAACTAAAAACAAAAAACAAAAACAAACAAACAAAAACCAAATACATTCCAATGGGTAGTTTCAGAGATTCCACCATTTTTCTTTTGTGTGTTATTGTAAATGTGAAGAGAACAAACTAAAGATGTTTTACACATATTTTATATCTTAAAACATTTGAAATAAAGTAATCTGGACTCATAATTTTACTTTTTTTTTTTGAAACTATTACAACCAAAGTACACTACTGAATTCTTTTATATTCAGAAACAAATTCTTCCTTCCTTCCTTCCTTCCTTCCTTCCTTCCTTCCTTTCTTCCTCCCTCCCTCCCTCCCTCCCTCCCTCCCTCCCTCCCTCCCTCCCTCTCTCTCTCTCTCTCTCTTTCTTTCTTTCCACAACATCCACAGTAGAACTGTCAGTTTCCCATTCATGTTCATGGGTTTCTGTCTTCATCTGCACATAACATGCACAGGCACTCTCTTGGTTCATGCATTACTAGTTCTGAAAGAGAATTATGAATCATGCTGAACCCAGAGGTTCCTCCAGGCCAGAGACTTGCAATGCTTCTGAGTAACACCCCAACTCAGAAGAATTTAGGGGAAAATTAAAATCAAACAAAAAGATATTCAAGCTTTTAAATAGTTAATAGTGTTAGAATCTATGACAACCTGAGAATGTAGCTCAGTAATAGAATTCTTGCCTAGCCTGGGTTTAGTTTTCAGTAACACATTATAAAACCAAAAAAAAAAAAAAAAAAAAAAGAGAGAGAGAAAGTATAAGTTTCATAGACTTAACTACTAAAAACAAAAAACTACTCACAGTATATGAAAGAAAGGGGTGTGTGTGTGTGTGTGTGTGTGTGTGTGTGTGAGAGAGAGAGAGAGAGAGAGAGACAGAGAGAGAGAGAGAGAGACAGAGAGAGAGAGAGAGAGAGAGAGAGAGAGAGAGAGAGAGAGAGAGAGAGAGAGAGAACTGGGGACAATGATCATGAATGTTGTCAGAGTTTTTCAGGTAATTTGCCACATGAAGGTCTTCAGTTGTTTAGGGATTGACAGTTTGTTGTTGTTGTTATTGTTTGCCAGTTAGATGTCTCCAGAATATTTTTTGTTTGCTTCTTTGTTTGTTTGGAAATGATTAAGTGTGCAAAAGTGTTGAAGGGGCTGGGCAATGGAGGCGCACACCTTTAATCCCAGCACTCGGGAGGCAGAGGCAAGTGGATCTCTGTGAGTTCGAGGCCAGCCTGGTCTACAGAGTGAGTTCCAGGAAAGGCACCAAAGCTACACAGAGAAACCCTGTCTTGAAAAAACAAAACAACAACAACAAAAAAGTATTGAAGGGAAGTTGAGGAAAGCCTATGCAAGGTGCATAAATTAATTGGGCTCTTCCATGTTTTGTTTCAATCAATTAAAGCACAGTTCAAGTAATTTAGACTTAGTAAAGTAATCTGACTTAGAAGGAGGGCTACAGTTGATAAGCATTGATGCTGCTATGCTTCCATGAAGCTATTTGCTCAGCGTTGTCAAATGCTGCCATTCTAATCATGGTAGCAACAGAGTCAAATATGCCGTGGCTAGAAGAGATTGCCTGGGTCTTTTAGTGAAACCCACATTTTTTCAGAAGAGGAAATTAATCATCTTAAATGGGGCATACTTCACGTGTCCCAAATATTTGTGCCTTTACTTTGTACTCACAGTAGCCCCATGACATCTATTTGTCAGCAAACAAACAGGGTTGGAAAGGTGTTACTGCATGCAAAAATCTCTTGGTTACATAGGAGTAGAGTTAGGATTCAAGCCCAAATGGACTAGTTATGAGTATAATTTATCCCAGGTGCTTTTTAGTAATTAACAAAAGGGAATGGTTGTAGTCTGTTTCACAGAAATTGTACTCAGCATGATGTGGAAAATGTGTACATGTATGTAGTGATAGAGTGTATTAGTCAGGGTTCTCTAGAAAAACAGAACTGATGTAATATATATATGAATGTAATATATCCCATATATATGGGATTTATTAGAGTGACTTATAGGCTGTGGTCCAGCTTAATCCAACAATGGCTGTCTCCCAATCGAAAGTCCAAGAATCCAATAGTTGTTCAGTCCATGAGACTGGATGCCTCTGTTGGCAGAAGTAGACTCTAATACCACTGAAGGGAGGCCTCAGCAGCAAGACTTGTCCGTGGGACTGAGGCAAGGAGGCAAAAAGCTAAAATTTCTTCTTACATGTCCTTTATATAGGCTGCCACTAGAAGTTATGACCTAGATTTAGGGTGGATCTTCTGACCTCAAATGATCCAATCAAATAAAATCCCTCACAGGTGTGTCCAGCTGTTTGGGTTTTTAGTTAATTCCAGATGTAGTCAAGTTGACAACCAAGAACAGCCGTCACAGGGAGTAATCAGTGTGTTTGCCTTGGGAGATCTAGAGAAGACTACGGATGAGAAGACGGTAGAGATGCCTCCTTATCAGACAGGCAAGGACATCCTGTCTGTGGAAGCTGTCTGTGTGTGTCATTGGGTGTGTTTTAATACTAGAGAGGAAATATAAAAGAGCATGTTTACAGAGTATTCAGTGCACAAAATTGGAAAAGTATTGTCCAAGTTCTTTCCTTTTAGTTTCTTTCCTTTTTAGTGCTAGAGACAGAACTCAGAGCCATCCACACATTAGTCACACACTCTGCCATCGAGTGGCCCTTAGTCTGGAATCCACTTACACTTCCAATGCGTCACTTATACCATGGATGCTCTCAGCTCTAGTTGGTTCAATTCAGCCAGTTGGGTGAGATCTGGATGATGATGAAGGTTTGAATCAGGGAAGATTGGAGGTAAAGGTGGTTACATTTGCTGACTGGTGACTGGTGAGGCATTAAAGTTTAAATAGATGGAAGTATATCCAACGAGTCCACCACTCCTATTTACAGGCTTTCCAGGGTCTAGAGATACTGTTACATAAGATGGGGAGAAGCTGGAAGTGAAGGGAATCTTGTGGTTTGCTATTTTCATTTCTTATTGTCTACTGTTTCAATGCAAAGGAAGTAATATCTACAATTCATTCACATTAGGCACAAGCAGACCTATCAGAGATTAAAGAACATAAGATTATGTATATTAATGTCGTCATATGTCTATAAATGCATGTGTGGGATTTCTTGCATCTGAATTCAAAATCTGTTAGTGTTCTATCTGCTAGCTTCTAGACAAGATCTAATCAAACTAAAAAGTAACTGAAGACTCTTACATTAATTAGATATTATTAATACTAATAACTATTAGTCATGTGTATGTGTATGTATGGGCATGCCATGTATGTGTATGCAGGTCAGAGGACAACTTTCAAGAGGTGGTTCTTGCTCTGCACCTTGCTGAGGCAGGATCTCTTGTTCAGCTGCTGCTCTTTTGCCTGCCTCAGATTAGCTGGCTCTTGAAGGTCTGATCCATTCCCCTGTCTCTTCCTTCTATATCAAGGTAGAGTGGCTGGGATTACAGATGTGTGCCATAGCATTTGACTTTTCACCAGGGATGCAGACTTGCGGTGGAAGCTTTTGTCTGCTGAGCCATCTCCCAGACACATAGCTCTATTTTTAAAATAGGTGAAGTTATATAGTTAAACAAAAACTTTAAAAATGGAATTATCCTGAATCCACACCTATTAGCCCCTTTCCCCCCTGAGACAGGGTTTCTCTGTGTGATAGTCCTGGCTGTCCTGGAACTCACTTTATAGACCAGGCTGGCCTCAAACTCGCAGAGATCGACCTGACTCTGGCTCCTGAGTGCTGGAATTAAAAGTGTGTGCCATCATGCTCCTCTTCTTCATTTTTCACCAGAACCTCTGGGTTTATTTAAATAAGCTTACTGATCTAGTGAGCACCTGAGTACTCATTGTATTTACTTAATTGAGGGAGGTGCTATATATTGTGGCTATTTTGAAACAGGGCCTCACAATGTAGCCCAGGCTGACCCCTATCCCAGGTTGGCCTCAAACTTGTGACAATCCTCATGCCTTAGCCCTCATGTTCTGGATTACAGGTGTGAGCTACCATGCCGAGCAAATACAATTACCCCTGAATTATTTCAACCTTTATTATTTAATAGATTCGAAATGAGCTTAAATGACTAGACAGGCAGTCTTTATGAAGGAAAAAGCAGAAATAATTTTATACTTGCAGCTTCATATCAGCTACATAGCTATACAAATGTAATCATATAAATAATAAGTTATGTTGCTATAAAACATGTGGGAGTAGGGTGGGATATTTTTCTCTCTTCCCTCTACCAAAGAAAAGAAAAAAGAAAAACAAGAAATACAAGGCTTTGTTTATAATTCTAAATTTATGTTACAGATTTACCCAGGCTATACCATTGTCCACAGTGCCACCTATTGGTAAAACAACACAAATCCATCTACAGTCATTGGTACTGTATCCTCTTAAATCTCCTTGGAGTTTTGCAGGCAGCTGTTAGAAAGCAGATTGTCTGTGATCTGACTAAAATAGGAAATGAATCATGTGTCTCATGCAGAGATGCTCAATTTTGTCATTTAGTAGAGATCCAAATAGGATCTAGGAGGCAGGATATCCGACTTCCCTAGTTCATAGCTCTGCCAAAAAAAAAAAAAAAAAAAAAAAAAAAAAAGAGGCTGTGAAATTGCTTAGGGATTCGAAGCATTTGAAGCATTTGGCTGTTCTCACATATTGGGACGCAAGTGGAATTTGCCCACGTGACTCGTGCCTTGTACAAATGTAAGCCGAAGTGCTGAGTTTTTTGGAACTGTGCTCTCTTGGAGCCTGTGTGAAATCACACAGCTATAGTGAAGGTGTGGGGCTGCCTGCGTAGACGCAATTTTAAAAAGTTAGTTTTATGAGAATAGTCAGCATAGTTTCCCTTTCCATGTTAAACTGTAAACCCCTCTAAACAAGGATGCTGTTTCCATGGAACAAAAAGTTAACTACTAAGTACTGTATGGTAAGTGGTTGAAGAAGTAATTGGAGTTTTTGCTTCTTACTTTTTTTTTTGTTTGTTTGTTTTGTTTTTTGTTCTTTTTTCGAGACAGGGTTTCTCTGTGTAGCTTTGCGCCTTACCTGGAACTTACTTGGTAGCTCAGGCTGGCCTCGAGCTCACAGAGATCCACCTGGCTCTGCCTCCCAAGTGCTGGGATTAAAGGCATGCGCCACCCCCGCCCAGCTTTTTTTTTTTTTTTTTTTTTTTTTTTTTTTTTTTTTTTTTTGAGACAGTCTCACTCTGAAGCCCAGGCAGGCTTTGAGCTTATGCTTACTGTCGTATTGGGAAAGCAGGCATGTGCTACTATGCCTGGCTTGAGGAATTCATTTCAGTTAGAATTAGTAGACGTAACATATACCAGGATCTCTCCCTTAAGCGGTGCCTATGTGTTCACCTAACACACACAGAAGCCCCCCCACACTAGATACAAGTGAAGTAAAACAGGAAAATTGCTAAGACCTCCCTCTTCACTTGCTAGATTATATATGCGCATGTTTCTTATTTGTATTAAATGAAAGTCACAATTAAGTCAGATTCCTTCCCACCAGCTGAACATCCCAGGTTTTATAGCACAGTGTACTCCTGGTGAGTTCTGCCCACTTTCCACTTACTGTGTAGTTGATCATGAGGGAGTTCTTAGAGGCTGGCTGTACTAACATTGCTTTATCTATTTAGAGATCAGGTGGACATCCCATGTAAACCACTAGAACACTGGATCTGTGGTGTTCATGGTCAGAAAACCAAACTTACCTCCTAGATTCCTTAGCTCATGGCTGCTTCTAATCACGTGAGTTTAACCTTGGCTTCTGTGTCACACATCTTTTTAAAATTTATCTTCTAGCTTTGACCCTCTTAATTTTCTCTTACAATGTCTCTAGAGTTTGGATTCATCCACATAACTAATGATGATTTTCCTATCTCAAGTTTCTTAATCACATTTGCCACATTTTCTTCAATATGAAGTAACACATACAGACATTCTGAGAATTGGAGTGTGTCGAGATCTTTGGGGACTCACTATTCTGTCTTCTATAAATGCTTCAAATAAATATATTAATTTAAATAATAGTTTGGGCACTACATAGAATTAAATAATGCTTTTTGAATTTATCTTAAATAACAAAGATTTGATTTCTATTATGAGTTCTATTTTAAATTCAATTAAAAGTTAATGTTGAAGATAATTGCTTGGGGATTGATCATAGATTTGACAGAATAGCATTATGAATTTTTTTTTTTACATGATTAGGGAATCCATGGAACAGAAGTATCTGAAACAGGCAATGGTGTTTGATGTGCTCCAAATGGAATTACAAAGATACTTGAATATTCTAATAAAAATAAATACTCTCATCAGTTTTTTGTAGATGCACAGAGAGAAACTGAACAACAAAGCCATGCTATTGAGCTGACATTGATTAAGAAAAAACTGGATGCCAGCTCCAGCATAGTACCCTTTACCCATGCCTATGATAGTGATAATCATTGTCAAGTTGATTGACAGCACTTAGGATCATCATGGAAACACACTCCCGGGTGTTTCCAGAAAGGTATGCATGAAGAGGAATCCACCTAAATATGAACAGCCACATCCTGTAGATTGTGGTTTCATGTTGAGTACAAAGGAGAATCTTAACTGAGTACCAGAATCCATCTCCCTTAGCTTTTTGGCTGTGGATGCATCGTGACCGGTTGTCTATCCCTTTCCTTCCAAAATGCCGTCCTCACCATGATGAACTTCATCCTCATAGTGTGAGCTAAACTGAGCTTTTCCATCCATAGATTGCCTTTGTCAGGTACTTTGTCACAGCAGGCAGAAAGGTAATTAATGCATTGTCCAACATCAGTTTTTGGAGGACCACTTTGTGAATAAAATTCAGTTTCCTCCATTGGGATTCAAATAATTTGTCATTGCAATGAGTAAATGAAGCATGAGCTCCAGTTCTGTAGTCTGTTACTTTTCATCATGTGTTGAAAGTATTTGAAAATCACAATTATTAAAAGCAAAGGTCACAGCTCATCACAGAAATTTATTCTCATGAAATCATGGAAGAAACTAAACCAATTAAAATTTGAGTGTTCACATTTTTATGCAAGGCTCACTTTTGAAAAGCTACAGTTCTACTTTGAATCATTGATTTCCAGGAAGAATCCTTTCATGAAGATCTTGCCCTGAATTTGATAAATGTATATTCTGTGTTATGATATAAAAAATAAGAAGAAAGGGGTTTGATTTTCAACAGAATAATATAGCAAAAGAACGTATTTGGTAAGATTTGGCTTCTGAAAATATCCATTAACAAGATATCTTCCAAGTAGAATACTAAGAAAGTAGTGGTAAAATATTTGAATGGCAGCATTTTCACAGTTCAGTGAGGAAAAAGAGACCAAAATAGCTCACATTTTTGTAATCTGTTCTTATCTATTCTGGCATTTTTATAGAAAGGGTAGCTTCTTCATATTGGCATAATATAAAAGAGTTCATTGAAAATTTCAACATTTTCAAATTTAGTAATCTTAGAGTATAGTTTTGAAGATTCTGGTCAATTTTGTGAAGAAATTTTTCAATGAATAATATATTATTCTGAAAAATACTATTGATACACATTAGAGATGCATACAAATGAGTATCATGAGTATCAAATATGAGTATCAGGGTATGTATCAATGTATGTAGGTAGCTATGTATCAATGTTTTATGACACATTGACATTTTACATTTAAGGACAGAAAATGATTTTTACAAAAATTATTTCATAGATCCAAGCTGACCAATGAAATCAGAGTCATGATTTTATGTAATTAATACTTTGATCGCACTTTTGTGTCCTCCAAACATTCTGGGTCGGCCTGATCAATTATATTGTAATCCTGTGCATAAAGCCTTTAGCACAGGCCCTGGTTCATTGTAATCTCTTATTATTTCCATAAGCAGCTTAGTGAGAAACCTCCTGATCCACGTAACCTTTCATAATCCCTTTCTCTGTGGCCTGTGGAAAATTCCCTTAGATACTGACTTCACTATTTGTGTGTGTTACTTTATTTTATTATTTCAACTTTTTTTTTTTGTTAATTCTTTGGAAATTTTACATCATTCACCCCAATCCTACTCATTTCCCAATCCTTCCATATTTGCCCTCCACTCTTCTAACCTCCCACCCCAAAAGAAAATAAAAAAATTAAAATCAGAATAATAAAATGATCTGGCCAACCCCTCTGGTCAACGACCTGCTCCCCTGTCAGTTGCAATCATCTGTCACACCAGTCACAGCCGTCACGTCTCCAGCTCTGCCATACTTGTTCCACTCTGCTCCTCCATCTTTCCTGCCTCTCCATCACATAGTTATTTGTCATAGTGGCGTTGGGAGCTGCGGTGTGTCACACAGTGTACCCTTTTGCCCAAACAGCTTCACTTGCAAATGTTCATTGTGTAATGTGTTGTTGGTTCAAGGCCTCTGGCTTTTGGTACACCATCAATACCGGATGGTCACTGAAAGTCCTCTAGGATAGCCTGCTGTTGCCCTGAGTCATGGGGATCCTGTGGCTATGACTTGGCAGGATAGCCCTCTTCACCCAACCTAGAAGCTCATAATAGATGGGGTAGATGTTGAGGTGGACCAACTCAAGACCCTGGATCTGGGCCTGGGTGGTGGCTGAGTTGATGAGCCTGGGTCTCCACCAGGACTCCCCTCACAATTGTCCTTTTCATTTTTTCTTTCTCTAAGTGGCATGGCTTGTTAACTGTATTTTCCTTATTTTTTTTTGCTTTCTGTGGCATTTGCTACTAATGGCATTTCTTTGAATGCTTTATTTAGGAGACACTATACTTGGCCTTCCCTTGATTCCTTTGGTGCCTCCTGGGAGGAGGCACTGATTTGCCTATGTTGTGGTGTGACAGTACACTTGTCTGTTCAGCACAATGGTGCAAGGGCAGAGGCTCAGGATGGCTGAAATCCCCCATGCCTGTGCGCACCTAGTTGTCTAAAGGACTTCACAGTTCTGCAAGCATCAGTCTGAACCTCTATCACTCTTTCAGATGTCTGCTCTCTGTCTATCTCAGCCTTTGCGTTTATCTTTCAGACTTGTGACCACATCCCTCTGTCCTCCATGACTTCAACCCAAAGTTCTTAGCTTTGACATGTATGTTAATTCTGCCTGTTGACTTCCTAGCCTTTTAATGTCTGCAACTTCCTAGTTCAATCTTACCCTTGCTCAGAAAGGTTCCTAATATCTTTTATTAGGGTTTTACAATTCTTTTATTTCCATAACCTTCTTTATCCTTTCACCTCCCTCTTCTCCACCTAAATTGTCCAAAGTTCTCAGGACCTCAGAGCTTTGGTGCATCTTGGTTTTCTTGGGACATCATCAAAGACCTATTTGCCTTCCTTTGCATTGGAATCCTGGATTAGTCAGTGTTCCTGTGAGGAACAGACCCAAGAGAATGTGCAAATATTAAACAGGGATTTATAAGACTGAATTACATGATATGGTCTGGGTTTCAACAATGGCTCTCTTCACACTAGAGATGCTTAGAACTCAGGAGATACTCAGTCCATGAGACTAGATCTGGTGCTGAAGGCCTGAAGCATTCCTGAAGAGCTCCTGGTCTTCAACTCACCTTGAAAGGCTAAGAAGTTGGATTTTGATGTCAGCAGCAGTGGCGAAAGTAGGGTGGATGAACCCTTTGGCAACAAGCAAATGCAAGCAGGCAGAAAGCAAAGCTTTTTCTTTCGAAGTCTTTCTATCTGGGATTCTGTAAGAAGGCGCTGCCCATGTTTAGAGTGAGTCTTCCTACTTCAGTTAGCCCAATCAAGCACCTCTTCCCAGGTGTTCCCACAGGCTCCCCTCTTAGTTGAGTCTATACCTAGTCAAGTTGACAACCAAGATTAACCATCACAAACTCCATTAGCCAATTTCATCAGTCCTATGCACCACATCGGTAGAAATCTTTTGTCAGTTAAATCTCAGAATACCGTGTAGTTTAAGGCTCTGTTTGGTCACTTTGTTCTGACTAATACAGACAGTCCCGGACTTCATCATGGTTTGCCTGAATGATTTCTTTTATTTTAAAATTATTTGAGTGTTTTACTTGCATGTATTTCTATGTACTCTGTGCATGCCTGGTACCTACAGAAGCCAGAGAGGGCATCAGAGTCCCTGGAACTCAAGTGACAGATGGTTGTGAGCCATCATGTGGGTGTTGGAAATCAAATCCAGGTCCTCTGGAGGAGCAGCTGGTAATTACTGAGCCATCACTTCAAAACCATCAAGTTAAGAGTTCTTGACTCTCAGATGGTGCCGGGTGGTATATATTCAGTAGAAACTGTACTTCAGCTTTGAATTTTGGTCCATTATTGTGCTAGCATCACCTTTGACAACATCCTACAGGCAGAAGTAGCTGGCTGAGGCTCCCAGGCAGCTCCTGTGTGGTATATTTTTATATGTGGATGTTCAGTACCTCACAGGAAGAGCAGCATCTTTTTTTTTTTTTTTTTTTTTTTTTTTTTTTTTTTTTAGATTTTTTATTTATTTATCATGTATACAGTGTTCTGTCTGCATATGTCCCTGCAGGCCAGAAGAGGGCACCAGATCTCATTACAGGTGGTTGTGAGCCACCATGTGGTTGCTGGGAATTGAACTCAGGACCTCTGGGAGAGCAGTCGGTGCTCTTAACCACTGAGCCATCTCTCCAGCCCGAAGAGCAGCATCTTATTAGACATAGGCTTTCGTCACATGAGTTTGCTGAATCTTAGGCTCATGGATTTGTTCCAGGCACCTTTAAAGGAGACTAATCTGAACTATGTTCAGTAGGTCAAGTGTATATTTTATTTAACATATTTCCACTTAATGAAGGATTTATTGGGTTGTGACCCCATTACAAGTTTGCACCCGAATCTAAAGGGCTTAACTCTCTGCTTTGTTTCTACAGTTTTGTTATTCCCAATTCCAGCAACTTTGACTCCATCTGGGAACCTGTTAGAAATGCAGAGCTATGAGTGGGAATGTACTTATTGTTCATTTACATTATTGTTGGAGAAGCCAAGGGACTGAAGCCATCTGCAGGGTCTTCTTTGCTCATTACTTTTCAGGGAAATGAAACAGTGCAAATAAAAACCACAGTGAAACACAACTATCCCCCCTTGGGTGATTAAAATGCTGAGCATCACAGCAAGGCGTTGGGGACTGGAGTGGACAGTGGGAGCACTGATCCTGCAGCTGGAGTGGAAGTTGAAGCAGGCACTTGAACACGCAGGCTTGAGGGATTGTAGCTCAGTCCCAAAGCACTCTCCTAACATGCACAAAGTCCTGTGTTCAAATCCCAGTACCATAAACAAAACAACAAACTATTTTATTTGGAAATAATTTTAAATTTAGGAAAAGTTGAAAACATAAAAAGTAGTTTAGAGTAGTGTAAAATGTAACTGTATTTCTTATCAAGAAAACCTATATTTAACATTGTTATTTAACATTGTATTTGTTTACTCCTCTTTATAAAAACATATTTACATTTGTATCATTGTTTTTCTTATTTTTTGCTCAGCTTCAAGAGCTATCAATCTTTTACAATCCTTGTCTCATTTACACTTGTGCTCACTGATATTTTTTAAAGCCATGCCGCTAAATATGTTGCATACATAAATGGGACATGGATGAAAAACAACACTATATAAAAGGGGAATAGATAATTTTAGTTAAAAAACATGGCTCAGAAGTATATAGTCCTAGAAATCAAGGTTGTTGGAACAGAAAATTGAAGCCTTGCATTCAGGCAGTTTCTTTTCTTTTTTCTTTTTTCTTTTTTTTTTTTTTTTGCCTTTTGCAAAAATAGTGTGAATACTCCAACTTATAGCAGTTTAGAGGCATAAATACTGAGGAATATTTTCCCTTCCTTTCTAACTGTAGATGTAGTTACTTCAGGGTGCTGGTGGGGTTAGTAAATTTGTCTTCTGCTAAATGTGTCAAGTTGCCAGTGTCAGGGGCTGACCTGAGTGTCTCTTTATCTTTTTTACAATCTTCCAGGCAGACTTCATCCTCATCTGTACTTTATATTCATTACATTAGGTTATTATTGTGCAATAAAAATGTTCAATTTTGTCATAGAGTTGCTGATTAAGTGTTCTGCCTTGAACAAAATTATCACTAAATTGGACCAGGAAAGGACCTTCTTTTAAAATTACATAATATTTTACACATGCAATAACACAATTTTGAAGCCATTAATGAATCTGCCATCTACATGTGACACATTTTCGCACTTAGCACATTGTTACAAAGCTTTGGCACATTAAATGGACTTTTAAGTGCAGAATCTTTCACAGACCCTTCTTTTCTGTCTTATTACCATAAGCACTCTCTTTGTTCTTTATTCCTTCCCTAATAAAATTCTCTAGAAGTTAGTGTGCATTTTAACAATGGTTTTTATGAAATGTAGAATGAATGGATCATTTTTTTTCTTTGTAAAAGGGTTTCACCATGTGGTCCTCGCTGGTAGAGAACTTGCTGTGTACACCAGTTGAGTCTAAAAATCACAGATACCACCTCCCTCTGATGTTCAACATTATTTTCATAAATGGCTATATATATATATATATATGCTTTTTGTTTTTAGCTGTATGTATGTGTGAGAGGGGAGTACATGCACACAAGTACAGATGCCCACAAAGGCATTAAATTCCCTGGAATTAGAGTTACATACAGTTGTAAGATGCTGTTTAATTCCAGGGTGGTGGTGGTGGCAGCGGCGGTGGCGGCAGCGGCGGCGGCAGCACTCGGGAGGCAGAGGCAGGTGGATCTTTGTGAGTTTGAGGCCAGCCTGATCTCCAAAGCGAGTTCCAGGAAAGGCGCAAAGCTACACAGAGAAACCCTGTCTCGAAAACAAACAAATAAACAAAAAAAAATTGCCGTTTATGGATCCAGGAACTGAACTAAAGTGGGCTTCAAGAGCATCAAGTGTTCTTAACTCTGGCCCTTCTCTCCAGCCCTGTCTACATCCTTTTGCATTTGACCTTGGCACACACTCACTGTACTTTAGGTACACAAAGTAAGAGTGTTGCATTTCATGACTATGCCATAGTTAATTTATCCAATTCGATATTGTCTATAATGTTAATAGTAGTCTTCTGTTACATCAGGGCAGAAGCTGGATTTGAGCTGGGTGTTGCTTGCCTTGCAGCAGCCTCTCCAGGGTGTGCCAGAAAATGAAAGGTTAGGCTAGATCATCTCAGATCTCCCATATTACTTGACTAGATCTTATTTGCACTCTTCCCAGCAGGAGACAGGAGCTCTCATTTTCCTCTGTGCCCTTCAACGTTAGGTTTCATTAGATATTTGAGCTTCTGTTATATATTACTTAATATCAAGCAAAACAGATGGTTGATTCACCTCATCTATATTTTCATCTAATTTTACAAGGAGAAAAATTCAGTTCCATCTCCATCCAAAATCTCTAACCTGTCCTTACCCCAGCTTCATATGATGTGTCTTACATACTATCACTCATTTAAGGGAATGTCCCTATCTTAACAGACTCTTTTGGAATGCTTTATAGTGTGGATTTTTGTTGGTGGTGTTCTTTGAAGTTTGGGTTAGTTCTGTTTTGTGTTTTAACAGCATTTTGTATATTTTTGGCACTCCACTGGAGATATGGGTGGAGCTCACAACACTTCCAAGTGTGCCAGTGAATCCTCACCCTCTGAGGAGCACAAAAAGCCATCACTTTGCTGTAGGGAGACTGTATCTGTCTCACCTGCCAGCTCCCCAACAATGACATGGAGACTTATTATTAGAAAGCTTGGTCAATAGCTTAGGCTTGTTTCTAACTAAGTCTTATACCCATTCCTATTAATTTATTTTCTGCCTCATGGCTTTATTATCTTTACTCTGTAGTGCCCATGCTGCTTTCCCACTTCCTATGTCTCTGGCTGGTGACTCTCCAAGTCTCCACCCTTCTTCTCAGTGTCCTCTCTGCCCCTGAAAATCCTGCCTAGCTATTGGCCATTCAGCTTTTCATTAAACCCATCTGAGTGACAAATCTTCAAAGTGTACAAAAGGATTATTCCACAACACTCTGGAGATTAAAGATCAAGGGCACAGGGACAGAGGTTGCTTCCCTCTAGGGACTCCCAGGAGTGACACCACACAGAACAACAACATTTGTAAGTAACAGAATCAACCTAGTGCCTGACTATATCTGTCTCTGGAGGTAAGACTGTGCTTACCTCAGGGTGATGGCTGAATCTGTCACACAGAATTTGTGACTGCTACTTTGTTAGAACCTGGGGGAGCTCAAGGGTACTCTTGCTATAAGCTATGGTGAAGCAAGCTGCTTGTAGTCCAGCAAGCCACGCTCAGCAGGGCACTTGATATTCCTCCACAGTTCATATTAATCCCATGCTGCCTCCTGGATACTTGGCACCACACTCATTTTCTCCTCAGTCACTTCTTTTAAAACGTGGACCTTTCTTCTCCTTTACCATTAGACTGGTGCGATTGAAGGCCAATTCCCACCTGTGCTAGTCTTTTGCATGTCTTCTCACTCTGAAGCTACTGGGACAGCACTTCCATCCCAATATTCTTTCTTTCTTTTTAAGTTAGTGTATGTCAATTATACAGAATATTAAGTTTCATTCTGACTTCTTTTGTGTGTGTATACGATATACATTATCTTAAAGCAACAGCACTCTTTGCTCTACTCTACTGATGCAAAACCAGCTGGATCAGCTGCTTATTCATTTACACTGGCTTCTATTTTTCATGGCACACCTGTTTTAATCAGATGTAAACATCGTTTCTAGAAGCTATCAGACTTACCTTTTTTATTGCATTGATCAGGACCATATAACATACCCAACTGTTCTCTAAACTACTGGCAGAGGGTTCAGAGCAGCCACAGTTGGTTTAGCCCAAGCATTAGATAATTATAGTTCACAGATGTGGTCTGATGCATTATCTGGATGATTGAGAGGCTAAGAGTGGCTTCTAAGATTGGCTCTTAAAAAGTTACTATATTGGAAAAAAGTCAAAGGAAGAGACTATTCCATGGTACATAAACATTAAAACAGAATTCAAGTTTCAGATTGAGTTAATAACATCTCATTAGAACACAGAGCAGCTCACAAGCTGTCATTTATATTGTGTTATAATGACAAAGATTCACAGTTGTCAATGAAATCATAAGGACTGCAAAATGGAAAGTATGTACTAACTAGCCACCTATAGTAAAAGCTTACTGAACTCTGGTTTAAATGAAACTCGTAATCTATTGGAAAGATCTATTTACCCTGTAGAACAAAATCTGGTCATGGTTGGCAGAGCCTTGGGTGGCTATAACTAAGTGAAGGCCCACAACAATGTCAGCCTTATGTGGAATGTTGCGGTGGCCAGCTGGCTTCCCCTCTGCTCCTCACCTCCCCTGCATGTCACTCATTTGGTCAGCCACTGGCATGATGGCCATTCTGTAGCACCCTTCTTATCTTGTCCCTTTTCCTGCTGTCTTCTCGCTTCTAGTGGCTGAAGGCTAAACTCTAAGCACTATTCAGTGTCACCAGGGCTCTCGTTCCTTCTTTTTTATTTTTTTATTTATTCTTCTCTCATGTATTACATCCTAACTGCAGTTCCCCCCATTCCACTCCTCCCAAACCCCTTTTTATCTCTCCTTGCCTCCAGATCCACTCCTCCTCCATTTCCCTTCAGAAAAGAGCAGGCCTCCCAGGGATATCAACTGAACATGGCATAGCAAGTTCCAATAAGACTAGGCACATACCTTATATCAAGCCGGTTGAGGCAACCCAATAGGAGGAAAAGAGTCCCGAAGGCAGGCAAAAGAGTTAGAGACAACCTCCACTCCCACCATTGGGAGTGCCACAAGAACACACCAACCATAACATGCATGTAGAGGACCTAGCTCAGACCCATACAGGCTGCGTGTCTGTCACTTCAGTCTCTGTGAGCCCCGATGGGCCCTGCTTTGTTGATTCTGTGGGCCTTGCTCTTGTGGCATCCTTGGTCCCTCTGGCTCCTACAATCCTTCCTCTCCCTTTTCCCCAGGATTCCCTGAATTCCGCCTAATATTTGACTGTGGGTCTCTACATCTGCTCCTATCAGTTACTAGATGAAACCTCTCTGATAATGATTATGTCTACAAGTATAGCAGAATATCATTAGTAATCATTTCATTGACGATCCCACTCCTGACCTATATTTTAACCATTTTAGGAACAGGATTTTCTTACTTTCTGCAAGTGTGCATCTCTGGACCGGCATGCTTATTTTTTTTTTAGCTAGAGAACCTTAACCAGTATGTAAGCCACACCCCTTTTAAAATTGGAAATAGATTCTTTTTTTCATACAATATATTCTAATTATGGTTTCCCTTCCCTCAACTCCTCCTAGTTGCTCCCTACCCACTGAAATCCACATCCTTTCTCTCTCAGAAAACAAACAGATATCTAAAAAAATAAATAAAAAGTAAAATGAGATAAAATAAAACCAAACAAGTCAAAATAGGACAAAATAAACAAGCAGGAAAAAAGAGCCAATGAAATAGCACAAGAGGCACATACAGATGTGAAGACACACTCAGTCACCCACAGACCCCTTAATCCCAAGGTGCTAAGCATCTTTCAATTTTTCACCCTCTCTCTCAAGAGCCTCTGACGACTTCCCCATCCACCTAACGTGTATTAGCTCCTAAACTGCAAAGTAGTTTGCATCTGTCCTTCCTTCTCTTCCTCCTTCCTTTAGACTCCCCTCAGTCTCTCCCACTCTCTCTATAGCTCTCCCTTTTTTGAGACTTGATCATGCCGTGTACCTCTGGCTGGCCTGGCATTTACTATGTGGCCCAGGCCAGCCATAAAAGGGCACAGTCTTCCTGCCTCAGCCCTTGAAGGAGGGATTGTAACCATGTATGTCTGTGTACCCCCTCTCCCCTTCTGCTTGACACTAATAATCTGTCTTTTTACCTCTGGTCCTCGAATCAAACAGTCTTGTAATAGTGAGTACATTGTCAGTCTCTGAGCTCTAAGTCCCAGTACTCATTCAACCTCCCCAATAATCTTTCTGAGCTTTTTTCATAGGTTGGCCTAGGCTTTTGGGATGGAGAACTACTATTTTAACATGGTTACAGTAGTTTATACTTAGCATACTGAAGATACTGAATAAGGGATAGTGTATTAGAAGTTGGGGCAATTTATAGACAAAGTATCTTAAAATTTCATGGTATCTAAATTATACCTCAAGAAAAGCAATTTTAAAAGTTGGTTAATAGGGGCTCGAGAGATGGCTCAGTGGTTGAGAGCTCTGGCTGCTCTTCCAGAGGTCCTGAGTTCAATTCCCAGCACCCACATGGTGGCTCACAACCATCTGTAATGAGATCTGGCGCCCTCTTCTGGCCTACAGGCATACATGCAGACAGTATACATAATAAATAAATAAATCTTTAAAAAAAAAAAAAAAAAAGTTGGTTAATAATTTGATGTACAATCCATTAGGGAAAATTGGACTTCTATTTTTATTTATTAATCTATTATTTGAGAATTTCATACATGCCTGTAATGTTGGAACAAATCTGCTCTCCATTTCCTCCCCTCCAGCTCCCCATCACACACTTTTTCTCCCGCCCTTATATGCTCTTTACCAATAACTGGGCCAAGATGCTGTGGCTGTTTCAGTGATAGGCCTTAGAGGGGAAGTTACTATCGTAATTCTGCTAAATGGACATAGAATTGAACTTCTTCATAAGTATTGATCTTTGTACTCATAGATCAGCACTTCTATTGACTATCACCAGAGAAGTTTTGTTTTGCAGTTGTGGCAGTTACTATGGAGACCCACAACTAGTCAGTGTACAGAGAATTAGAGAGTGCAGAGCACTGAGCTCTATGTAGGACACCTATGTCACAACTCCTTCCAAGGCGCGGGGATCATTGCAGGAGAGGGACAGAAAGATGCTAAGAGCCAGGGGTAGTGGATGACGCAGCAAACCATTGTTTTCCAGTTACTTAACACCTAAAGAAAGCTCTAATGTGTATGTTGCCATTTGTTTGAAGTTTAGTCAAAGTAGTCATGTCTGATCAACTGTTTTCTACACATATTTATTGTCTAAGAGACAAACCTTAATAAACAAAACACATGTAAATGATCAACAAAATTACCATGAAGATACAGGCCTCTAAAAATTGTAGTGTGATTGGCCATAAACTCAGCTCCATGGACAAGGAGGACTCCCCAGTAATTCACACTTAGAAGTACACAGTTCACCTTACAGGCCAGTTATCCACAGTTTGACCTTGGAAAGTTGAAGGTCTTGAAGTTCAGGTTCTTCTTTGTAAGCAGGACTTGGGGAGACTCTCTTCACTCCTTTGTACCATTATGTGAAGATCACGGAGTATGGGGTGAAGCACCCAATTCAGTAAGTCCTGTGTCTCAGTAAGGTGCCAGAGCTGCGTCTGAGCACATGGATGGATGTAGTTAAGAGAGATGGGAAGTACATGGATTGCAGTGCCATGCTGCTTTTGCCGAGCCATTGAGTGGCTGACCATTGTTTGTTTTCATCCACCAGCAAGCTACTACCACTAATGAGAAAGTGAGCCCAATTAGGCATCGATGGAGTATAGAATGAAGCAGAAGAAGGACTTAGGTTTCCTGATGCCAGCACTCAGCTGGGGTGCCACTCCAATTCACCAACCAGCATTAGCTGTTACCTCTAGGGAACTATTTACAGGAGCATCACTTACAGGTCCAGAGAGGATCCTAGCTCTTGAAAGGGACTCATGGAGAGTGGACTGGAAGAAGGGAAGCAGAAGGAGACTAGGGAATCTGAACCTAAGATAGCTCACAAGAGAAAAGGATAGTTGTTCCCCCCTGTGGTTGCCAGGAGAAAGATGCATAGGAGCAGAGTTCACCAGAAGCCAGACAGGAATTCCCAGTCTCCATTGTTATTCAATATAATATATGGAGTCTTCTCTAGAACAATAAGAGAAAGAATAAAAAAGAATACTAGTGAGAAATAAGTCAAATTATTTTTGTAGAGTATATGATTCATCCTCAAAGAACCCAGTGGACAACAACAGCAAAAATTTAGATCTGATAAACACTTTCAGTAAAGTTGCAGGAAACAAAATCAACATACAGAACATAATAGCTTTTTCATTACTAACACAAACTTATTAGCTACATCCCATCCACAATATCTTACCAAAACCTCGTAATAAAACCAATCAAGGAGGTGAAGGGCCCACTACAAGCAAACTTTGAGCCAGTTTGGGGGTGAGGAGACAACAAAGAATTTAATACTTTAGATGAAAAAATCTTATATGCTTCTGCATTGGCAGATTTGATGTTCCATAAATGGCTACATTACCTAAAATAATCCACAGATTCAATGCAATCACCATAAAAATTCCAATGACATTCTTCACAGAACTAGAATATAGTATCCTAAAAACTGATATGGAAACAAAAATTTTGGACACCTGAAGCAAGCATATGTGGATAGAACACTACTGGAACATTCATAGTATCTGACCTCAGATTATACTTTAGAGCCCTTGTGATAAACACAGCATAGTACTAGCAAGAAATAAACACGAAGACCAGTGGAATAAAACAGAGGACAAGAAATAAACTCGTACATTTGGTGACCTAATTTACAACAAAAATGCCAAAGACATTTACTGCAAAAAAAAAAAAAATGCAGCCTGTTAACAGTGTTGATAAAACCACATATTCACAGAAGGATGAAATTAGATTTGTGTCTTTCACTCTGCAGAAAGATCAAACTGTATCAAAGACCTCAATTTAAAGCCCAAAGTAGTGGAAATGAGGAAATGATAGAGGAAAACAGGGAAATAATTCAAGCTCAAGGCAAAAGCCATACATTTCAGAATAGGACTCTAACATGTGGAGTAACTCCAAGCACTGACAAGTGGGAAGACAGAATAAATCTGGGTAGGGCTGGAGAGATAACTCAGTGGCAAAGAGTGGGTATTGCTCTTTCAGAGGGCCTGAATTCAATTCCTAGAACACACATTAGGGGGCTCATAAATGCCTGTTAACTTCAGCTCCAGGGAGCGTCAGAAGTCCTCTTCTGGTCTCCAAGGGCATTGCATACATATATACAAACCCATATAGGGATATGCATGCAGATAATAATTTTTTTTTTTTAAAAATCATTAAAGAAAATCTTCTGCACAACAAAGAAAATTATCAGGCTGTCTTTTATGGATGGGAGAAAAGTCTTGGCTACCTGTTCTTCAGACAGGAAGTTAAAATGTAGAATATATGAAGAACTGTAAAAACCAAACTGCCTAGAAACAAGTGACATCATTGCTTTCTCAAAACATCAAAATAGAATTACTGTATGACTCAGCCATACCACTCCCAATGATATACCCAAAGGACCCTAAATTCTACCATGGTGATATTTGTACCTCTGTCATTGCTGAACAATATTCACAATGTCAAGGAAATGCAATCAGCCTACGTATCCATCAGGAGATGAATAGATCATGAAAATATGACAAATATATGCACTCGCATGTTAGTCATCCATAAAGAGAAAATAAAATGATGAAATTTGCAAGAATCGGGATGGATCAGTAAGTTATTATAGTAAATGAGGTAACCCAAATTCAGAACACACTTGTTCTTTCTTGTATGTTGGGCCTATTCTGAGTTTTCATATGTGTGTACATATATGGGCTGAGGCATGAAATTAGAAAGAGCCCCATGGGTGGTAGAGAAGAGGGTGACAGGAGAAGAGGTAAGGAGGGGGCAGTCAGTACATGTGGCATGGAGAGGGCAACAAAGGAGGAGACAAATACATGTGATGATCAGGGAGAAGAACCAGAGAGGAGACTCCACAGAAAAGTGTGAATTAAAATGCCTTAGTCAAACCCATTACTTATGTTAATTTGAAAGTAGAAAAGAACAATCACAGAAAATTAACCGCCAAGTGCATTGAGAGAGGATGCATGTCATTTGTGAGGGATGCAGTAAAGTCATATATGAGGGATGCAGTAACAAATACTGGAAAGATCGCTCCATGGTTAGGGAGAAGGTTTTTATTGTAGGTGTGTGTGTGTGTGTGTGTGTGTGTGTGTGTGTGTGTGTGTGTGTGAGAGAGAGAGAGAGAGAGAGAGAGAGAGAGAGAGAGAGAGAGAGAGAGAGAGTAGGGAGGGAGGGGGAAGAGGGAGAGACAAAGAGGGAAGGAGGAAGAGAGGAGATAGATAGATAGATAGATAGATAGATAGATAGATAGATAGATAGATAGATAGATAGATAGATAGAACATGGGGAGAAGAGCAGGCTGGCAATTACCAGGGCTATGGGAGTAGAGAACACAGCAGAAATGGTGGGAAAGTCCTTCCTGTTATAAGAGGTTATGCTGTAGCAGGAGACCAGCTTAGCTGGGACAGCCTGGGAACTAACATGGGGCTCTGATCTATTGGAGGCTTGAGTTCATAGAGACCTAGATGCCCTTTCCTGAGGTTGGGGGGCTGTAGGGGCAGATAATGGCTTTTCCTGGCAAACAGAAACTCACTTTGCAAGGATTCTGAGGAATGCCGAGTGTTTACTAGATCAGAATCTAGTTTAGTCTCAGTTCAGCCTGATCTAAGCCCCAATTGCCATCTTGGGGGCTTGAGACCTGACCTATGTATACTAAGCAAGTAGGAGACTGCATGGAAAGCCTAAAGAAACATATTTTACGTTGCTTTGTGAAGCATGTTACAGTGGCTGATGTGAGACATGACTTTGGACAAGCATATGGTCATTTTTTATAAGAAGGATGACTCACAGTGGCATTATGTAATTTTTAATTGCATAATTCAAGACTAATTTGTAAAGATTCATGAGGCAAAGCAGCATTAGCAAATCCAATTGTGTAACTAGAATTTATTATTCTCTCCTAATGGGTTTAAATTATATATTCTTTTATTTTACATTTTTGGCATAAACTGATATTTGAGATGAATTTTTTTGGCTGTCCTCTCTCAAGTGCATACAATCATAATGGGCTAAATTGTGCCTGCTTGGTAAGATTTCTCCAGGAAGCACATGGCACATAAAACTTGCATAACACCTGTGGATGCAGCATTTCTGGGTGTAACTCAAATGAAGGTTAGAACATTTCAATAACAGTCTTCGTAAAGTTTATAATCTCCACATGCCAAGGTAGTATGGGAGCCATTTTCATGTTGACAAAAGTTTGTCACACACACACAAAAAAATGTCAAGGGAGAACACTAAGTTTCTTCTGTGAAGCTAAGTCCTAATTGTTGAGAATGCTCTTATTACCTCAAAATCAGATGAGAAAGAAACCTGGTACAGGGGCTGGGGAGATGGCGTCCATTCGAGCCCTCGTGGTGGGTTACAGTGCTTGTGGTGCAAGCCTAAGTATCTGAGATCAGATCCCAATACCTATATAGGAAGCTGAATGCGGCTGCACACATGGCAGTAACCCCAGTGCTGTGGGGAGTGAATACAGAACGGCTAAGGTTAGCTGGCTCTCAGTATAGCTCCAGGTTCAGGTTCAGTGAGAGCCCATGTCTCAAAGCTGAAAGTGATAGAACATCCTCCTCTGGTTTTTGTACACACAAGTGTACATCTGCACATGCACATAAAAGCATGCATGTTACACACACACACACACACACACACACACACACACACACACACACACACCCTGGTATGCTGTAAGAAGACATATGGCATATAATCAGATCTGTTCCTGAGTGACATTTTCTTTATTCATTATTGTTCATGCCTCACTAGAGAGTATACTTCTGCAAAGAATGAAAGTCCCATGCTGGAATGTAAGCCAACTACATCAGCTTCCTACATTTTTCTAACATTTTCAATTCCACAGCACACACGGAGTGATTCATTTTGAATTGCAGTAACATCTAATAATTTGTTACTCATGGAACGTGTCTTGGTTTTTGAGTCCATGCCTTTCATTAAGCATGTTTTCCTTTGGTTTTTACTAAATTAGCTCAAAATCATTATTAGAAGTTTATGAGAAATGAGGTTGGTCCATGAGCAAGAAGTACTTATAGATTAATTGGAGAAAATAGTTCAGGCTTGCTTCACATGATTAATTCAGGCAAAATATGGTAAAATTTTAGTAGCTGAATGGGATTCATGGCATCTTGGAGAGAAAGCTGGGTGTCCGTGGAATTCTCTACAGATTATTTTTGAAATATATCCCAGTACTAAAAATGTAAACTCATGCAAAGATGTGTGATTGGCACTACTAGTTCTTTCTAAAAACTTGGTTTTAGTTATATTTATTTATTTATCTAGTTTTCTGTCTCCTCTCTGTGTCTCTGTCTCTCTCTCTCTGTTGTGGTGTGTGTGTGTGTGTGTGTGTGTGTGTGTGTGAATGTCAGAAGTAGGGGAGCTGGGAGAATACTCATGCCATAGTATTCCTAGAGGTAAAAGGACAAATCATGGGAGTCAGTTGTCTCTACCTATCATGTGGGTCTCAATGTTTGAACTCAGGACCTCAAGCTGGCAGCAAGTACCTTAACCCTCAGGGCCACGCAGCCAGGCCCATTGTCCTTTTATAACAATGTTTCAGTTCTTTGCACATCAGTTTTGATGGTGAGCTCAGAGAACTCACAACGCATTTGTCTAAGGCATACTATTTTTGTTGCTACCTGTTCTCTATTTGTTACGTGCTTCCATTTTAAGGAGTTGGTTGTATCATCCTTGAAATGTGAAAGGCACTGGTAATATAAATAAGGGGGACAATCACTCTACCTTAAGCAATGGTTTTCTGAAACTACAGGCTAATCTTAGGATCTCTAATTTCATTTGAGTGACTCATATAGTTTCTTCTTTTAAGAGATTTATACTCTGAATTGGTAGTGCTCAAACTGTTATTTATGTAAAACAGTAGGAGTCACTTCAAAAGAGCTATTTCCCAAGCTGAAATGAAGAAAGGCACTAAACAAACAAAAATCCAAGCAGATTGATGAGCATTTTCTCAGACATTTCAGCACTATGGGAGAGTAGTGTCTGATGCCAGCTGGGAATATTGAACTCTGTGTGGTTTAAACCAGATAGATGGTGTTGGACCAAGATGTTGTGCACTGACCAGTGAACAGAACCCTTGAAACCACCTGTTCCATTGGAAACTCTGGTCCTTGCATTTGTGAGCTTTGATTTCTTCATAGTAGCCTCTACCATATGAACAGATGTCTAGGGTTATAAATGAAGCCTCACCCACAACTCATGATATGCTAGGACTTCCCTGTCGGAGGAACAGAATAAATTTTCTTTTAAAAAGCATGTCACTGCAGCCATCCTTCCGTGGAAGAAACAGATAGAAAAGCTTTTTATCTGGAGCAGACTCGCTGGATCAGTTAATGTTCTCTAGAGGAACAGAATTGATAGCATGAATATATAAGGGACTTAATAGATTGGCCTATACAAATATAGTCTAGGGAGTCTAACAGTGACTGTCTTCACAATGGAGAGGCTGAGAGCCTGGTAGTTTACTCAGTCCACAAGGTCAGATACCTCAGCAGTCCCAAGATGGAGATGAAGGCTTGAAGGATTCCTGGAAGGCCACTGATCCTCATTCCATTACAGAAGGCTAAATGGCTCTGATATCAGAGAAAAGTAGCAGCAGCATTGACAACATGCCAACACGGTAGATGAACTTGCCAGCATGATGTAATGACCTAAGCAGGAAAAACTCTTATGTTATTCTTTCTCAGACTTCCTTTTCCCTGGGCTGATACTGGAAGGTGCCATCCATATCTAGGGCAGGCCTTCCCACATCAATTAAACTGAGCAAGAGAATCCTTCAGGTGTGCCCAAGGGCTTGTCCGTTATTCCCTGTTAATTAATTCTGGATCCAGTCAAGTTGACAACTAATTCTAACCATCATATAAACCAACCTGAGATCTACAAATTCACTAAAATGATTTTGTGAACAGATATGAGCATGAAAAACACTCTCATATGGAGGTTTGCTATATAGCATATATTTATTACATATTATGTATAATTTTCTTCCATTCTCCACCATTGGCTGACAAATAGTGAATATTTTCTGTTTAAGTTTTTTTCCTAATGGAAGTAAAATTGTTTTTTAATTGAAAATAGATTCTTCTCTCATACAATACATCCCAACCACAATTTCCCCTCCTGTACTCCTGCCAGTTTCCCCCCACCTCCCCTTCCAGATCCACTCCTGCTCAGTCTCTTATCAGAAAAGAACAGACCTCCAAGAGATAACAACCAAACACAACAAAACAAAATACAACAAGACAAGGCAAAGGCTCTTACACCAATGCGAGGCAGCCCAACAGGAGGAAAAGAGTCCCAGGAGCAGGAAAGAGTCCAAGATACACTTGCTCTCACTGTTAGGAGTCCCATGAAGACACCAACGTAACAGCCACAGCGTATATGCTGAGGACCTGGTATGGACCCTTGCAGTCCCCATGATTACCACTTCAGTCTCTGTAAGCCCATATGTGCCCTGCTTAGTTGACTCAGTGGGCCGTGTTCTCCTGGTGTCCTCTGTGCCCTCTGGCTTCTACAATCTTTCGGCCTCCTCTTTCCCCAGGATTCCGGTGTTTGCTTCTACCTTAGATCTTGGCGCTATCCAGTCTCTGGTTCCTGGTCATCCAGGCAGTGTCAGACATGGGCTCCCTCTTGTGGAGCGGGCCTCAACTTAAATCAGATATCGGTTGGCTGCTCCCTGAAGTTCTGCACCACCATTGCCTCCGCACATCTTGCATGCACGGCACATTATAGATCCGAAGTTTTGTGGCTGGGTTGGTGTGTGTATTTCTCCTTCAGAAGCCTGAGAAGTATCTTCCCGCACCAAAGACACTAGAACTTACGGGCAAAGGCTTCATGTAGGCACCAGCGGGACCTATCCATGTTCAATGAGCTGTGAGGATGTTGTCCTCAGCAGTGGAACCCTGCTGTCAGTTTGCTGTGAGCAACCTGCTGTCCACACCACCGCTCAAATGCCCCCCAATTCTAGCTATCTCTCCCTGGACTCTCTCTGTCTATCCCCTGACCTGATCCCATCCCCACCCACCCCAGTCCACTTGCAAAATCTATTTTATTTCCCCTTCTCAAGGAGATCCATAAATTTTAGTATTGTTTGGAAATACCTAGTATACATTTTGAGTATAGAGGAGAGAGATTTAATTTCAGGGTAGAGGTGCTATAAGAACTATGGTGGTTTTTTTTTTCCTGTTCTTCTTTCCTGTCTGGGCTTTGTAAGGAGGAGAACTAGATCCTCTATTTACCTGATACTGTGTCCTACCCATGGCTGTCTTTCCACCACTCTTCACGGTAGCCTTGTTTTCTCTCTAAGCTGCAACAGCCTAGAACTATGAAGTCTTATCTTCTGGATAAACCTATCCAGATGTGTGTCTGTGTGCATATGTGTCTGTGTGCATATGTGTCTCTTTGCATATGTGTATGTGTACATGAATGTAGACATATGTTATTTAATCTTAAACATCTCAACTGAAGTTGACTATTTCTTCTTACTTTGGGCACACCCACATAGTGATTTTCATATGTTGTGACACTTTGAATCTGTAGGGAATAAAAGTATATTTCTACAGTGATGAGTCCATTTTAAATGAATCTTGCTGTAGTAGGAAGTTTTCCTGTGTCCTGCCTGATCCCGCAGCTGCTCAGTCTCACACAGAGGCTTATATTACTTACAAACTGTATGGCCTATGGGTCAGGCTTCTTGCTAGCTAGCTCTTATAACTTAACTCGGTTCATTTCTATTAATCTATATGTTACTAGGTGGCTGTGGTGTTACTGGTCTGCTGGCATCCTGTTGCTCCTTTGGTGGCGGTTTGGCATTTCCTGGACTCTACCCTTCTTCCTCATGTCTTCAGTTGGAATGTACCGCCTAACCTTATCCTGCCCTGCCACAGGCCAATGCAGCTTTATTTATCAACCAGAACAACACATATTCACAGCATACAGAAAGACAGCCCACAGCATCTTGCCAGTTTGATTTTTACAAAATCTGGGCCTTCTGTTTTCCTGTGTCCTACTGAAGGGGTTATCAAATAGAAAGTACCCTTTTAAGTTCAGGAAATTTACTGGCAAATGGATGGAACTAGAAAAGATCATCCTGAGTGAAGTAACCCAGGCCCAGAAAGACAAACATGACTGATACCTAGCCCAACTGTCATCAGAGAGGATTCACCCAGCAACAGATGGAAACAGATGCAAAGACTCACAGCCAAACATTAGGCAGAACACAGGGGATCCTGCAGAAGAGAGGGAGGAAGGATTGTATGTCCAGTGATGTCAAGGGTAGCACAGGAAAACCCACAGAACCAACTAACCTGGGCTCATAGGAACTCACAGAGACTGAGCCAGCAACCAGAGAGCTTGCAAAGGACTGACCTAGGCACTCTGCATATATGTTACAGTTATGTACCTTGGTCTCTGAGTGGGATTCCTAGCAGTGAGAGCAGGGGTTGTCTCTGACTCTGCTACCAAATTTGGGGACCCATTCCTCCAGCTGGATTGCCTCATCTAACCTTGGTACAGGAAGGGGTACCTGGTCTCACTGCAGCTTGATATACGATGGCTGGCTGATATCCTTGGGAAGCCTGCCTATATCTGAAGAGAAACAGTGGATGGGGTGGGTTGGGGGAGTTGGGAGCACTAGGGGAAGCTTTGATTAGGATGTAAAAAAAACCAAGTTGCCATCTGAATGAAGTGTGTTGCACGATTCATAAACTGTGCTTTCCTCACCTTTTCTGAGAATAAAATGAGTGAGTAGTTTGTAAAACCAGAGCCTACAGGGCACCTAGCTCTCGTACAGCCTACAAGACTGAATTTCTAACAGCATCTCTGAAGGGTTCTCTTCTCTCTTATTATTTTAAGTCCTTGATTTCATCTTAAGTAGGTCTTGCTCCATAATACAAGAGGTCATAAATCTCCACTGTGCTTTGATAAATCTTCTCATTAAGAAAGAGGAACGGTCCTCTTGTTCCACTTCACAGAGTGACAAAAAGAACAGGAATTGTGAACCGGGAACACAGCAGCAAACCCAGGGAGATGATTAACCAAAGCTCCCCCTCGTGGGGCTTTTGCGCTTGCTTCATGTGATGCTTGTTAAGTGCGGGGGGAATAGTGATGTTATCAAGAGTGTGCTCACACACGCGGAGACCAAAGCTGATTCAAAAACTTACTCCAACTTGCATGTGTAACAGAGACCGTGCCAAGGGACCAACTCTGTGGGTTGTGTTGCAGATTCGGAGTCAGCGGAAGGAACATGATAACCAAGTGACTAGGACAATAGCAGGTCTTTCTACTCGTCAACCCGTGTGCCCTTGGATTTAGACTCATTCACGGGGATGCCTTCTTACTCATCCATGTAATATCTCACGGTGGTTATTTCCATGGCAATGGTGAGGCTGATTTAAAGACCTATTTTGCATTTCCATTTATCTCCTTCCCTTAAAAACATCTTTTTATACATGCACAGCTCTGACTTTGAGAAGCAAAAGTCTTTCATAGAGATTTTCTTACAAAGTTAACTTAACTGCTTCAAAAGTTCTTGATGTCTGGTGGGCCTAAGCCAAAGATGCCTTCTGTGAAGAAATGACAAAAGACTGAATAAGACCACACATGCCTTTAGTCCCAGCACTCGGGAGGCAGAGGCAGGTGTATCTTTGAGTTCAAGGCCAGGCCGGTCTACAGAGTGAGTTCCAGGACAGCCAGGGCTACACAGAGAAACCCTGTCTCCAAAAACCAAAAGAAAAAAAAAGGGATTTTAAAGCCAGGCAACTCTAGCTTACCTTCAGCATTTCTCATGCCTCTGAGGGGCACACACTCCTCAGCCTTCTTGTCAACACCCACCTCTCGTTGCTTGCTACCCTGGCTTTCTTCCTAGATGCGGAGCTGAGGTACTGAGTCTGTGTTCTCCTTTCTTCCTTAGTGTTTAGTTCACAAGTCTTGGTTACAGCATATAGTTCACTTCCCTTGTTGTTTTAGTGAGTGGATCTTTCAGTCTTCCCCTCTTTCCTGTTGACAGCACCTCTGAGAAAGCTACATTGATTGATAGTTCCTTGTAGGCCCATGTTGCAGACAGGTGTACCTGTGTAAGCTAAACAAGATGTATCCTGATCCTCTTTAAAAGGCCATATGTACCCCAGAAGACCTCCAGCCAGTAATGTCACTGGCAGTTCTCTGCCTATCTGAGTGCCCCTTTGGGCATTTGTCACAGGAAATAGTGCCTTTTTTTGTCTTAGCTACAAGGGCTACTCAACTCCTCACCCCCGACTGTGTGCTCTAGTTTGAAAGCATAAACTTGTGTGACTGTAAAAGACTGTCCTGTCCCCAAGGAGCCTTAAGTAAGCCTCAAGGCCACAGGATTTCAGTGTTAGAGTTGTTTCTTTACCTAGACCTGTGTGCTACATCGCACCCTCTGAAAGAGACTCTGCAACTGCCTGGTGACTTCTTTATACAGAGTGGGAAGGGAAGACATTTTTATTTCACATGGGGAACACTGATATCTGTTCTTTGAGCTTGAGAAATGTTTCTGTCACTTTGATAAAGAAAGATAATAAGCTGACCATGGAGCTAAAGGGGAACTGAACTTCCACAATGACATAGTCTCATCATTGACTTTTCAAATACTTAATGTTTATTAGGTACACTACATATATCAACTCTGAATTTCCATAGGGCCCATAAAAATGACTTGTAACTTTCTCCACTTACTGTTCATAGAAATTAGAAGCAGAAAGGTTAAGTAATCTATTTATGACCATATGATAATAAGAGGCCAGGCTGTGACTTAAATTCAGTGTTCTTGGCATCAAGATTGATGCTTTTATTTGAGAAAATAACTTCCTAGTTATGATGGTGAGTCATTTTTAGTAACTTAGAAACTCCTGAAAACATACGGAACAAACTCTTCAGAGGCAGGAGAAATGGCTCAGTGAGTAAAGGCACTTACGGGGATATTTTATTATTTGTGCTTTAATAAATAAAGCTTGCCTGAAGATCAGAGGAAAAAGCCAGCCATTATAAATAAACACAGAAGTCAGGTAATGGTAGCACATGCCCTTAATCCTATCACTTGGCAGACAGGGATCTGTTTGGATCTCTGTGAGTTCAAGGCCACCTTGAGAACAGAGCCAGTTGTGGTGGCTCACACCTTAAATTCCAACACTAGTTAACCATGGAAGTCTGGAGGTCTGTACAGATAGACAGGGAGTGACAGAACTGGGCAGGAAGAGGAAGTGATGTTGCTGGACAGAGAGAGCAAATCAGATGGCCGAACAGTAAGGCATATAGGTGTGAGTAGAAAGGAAGTATCTCGCTTTTGGAAGCTGCGGAGTTGGTGAGGTGAGGTTAGCATGTAGCTGTTCCTATTCCTCTGATCTCTCTCAGGTTTTCACCCCTATATCTGGCTCCATGTTTTCTATTAGTAAGACCATTTAGCAATTTGTCTACAGGCACTTGCTTCCCAAGTCTAGTGACTTGAGTTCAATCCCTGCAACCCATGTAAAAGTGGAAAAAGAATAATGATTCCACCATAAACAATTAGAAATTTTATGTTATAGATGCTTGATAAGATGCTCATTTTAATAGTAATGTAGTCATATTATATAGAATATTAAAGTTACAGCATCTTTTGGTCCCAATTTTATCTGAGAGCACTGCTCAGCCAATCAAATGGAAATTTATGGACTCTTGCATTTAACATATCCTCCTTGGCTTGAATACTGTTAATACTTGGTTCTATACTTTGCTACTACTACATATATTTTGACTTTGAACTACTGACACTTTCTCACCAGATCATCCTATATTTAGAAATATTTTTAAAATATTTTGTCCACTATCTTAGAGCATTGTCCAAGCAGGAATGTTCATAGGAGGAAGAAAGGCTTAAAACTGTGTATCTTTCTGATATCACCATTGTCCACTGTCTGCTGATAATTGCCCGTGGCAGTTCAGCTGCCATTGTTCTGTGACCTTCACTAAACACTTGGGCTCTTCAGAGTCCAGAATTATAATCCTGCGATTTTTCCTCAAGTACTGATGATTAAACCTTCCAGACCAGTGTGCTTGCAAACAAACCATAAGAGGTTCCAAAGAAATGATACACAAATTGCATCAGCATCATGAGGGATATGAAAAATCAAGGCAGCATGACTCCTTCAAAAGATCACGGTTCCACAGCTGCTGAACTCAAGGGAAAATGCCAGATGAAGATTTCAAAAGCTTTCTAGTAAAAATGACAAGTGACCTGAAAGAGGATATGAGCAAGCAAATGAAATCAGTACAGGAGCTGGACAGGTAAAAATCAACAACATGGAGCCCAAAGTCAACAGAGTGGATAAAGAAGTCAACAACATGGAGCCCAAAGTCAACAGAATGGATAATGAAGTCAGCAACATGGAGCCTAAAGTCAACAGAATGGACAATGAAGTTAGGAACATGGAGCCCAAAGTCAACAGAGTGGATAAAGAAGTCAGCAACATGGAGCCCAAAGTCAACAGAATGGTTGGAGAAGTCAGCAACATGGAAAAAGCCTTCAGAAAGGAAATTTTGGTTTTGAAACAAAAAACACATGGAAATTTTAGAAACACTAATGAATCAAGTAAACAAACTGAAAAAGCACCACCCATAGACTCAATCAAGCAGGAGAATGAGTATCAGGGATGGAGGACAAGGTTGATGAAATACCGCATTAAAATATCAATGATGAAACAAAAATGAACATGACCACAATGTCCAGGAATTCCAGGATACAATCTACAGATCACACCTAAGATCACATGATAGAGCCAGGTGCAGAGGTAAATCTAAAGACACAGAGACCCATTCAATGAAGTTACAGCATAAAGTACCCCAAGCCTGGAGAACTAGACACACAAACACAAAAGGCACCAGGAACCTCATCTAGATATGACTAAAAAGAACCTCTTCACAATAGAAAACAAGCCTGTTCTTTTGCGCTTTTTGATGATATTCTCACGTTACTTATCAGACAGAGCCTTTTGCTTGTTTTATAATCCCTACTTTCCCTTTCCTTTAAATCACTCCGGTTTCCCTTCACGTCAGTCATTCCCTGATGGCATTTCTGAGTGTGAATTTTACTGTTTTCATCTCCTGTTTTGAGGTGGGAAACCCAGTGTGATCAGCAGAAACCTCGGGGCATTTCTAATGTTTGGTGTATTTGATTTTCACACTCAGTTCACAGTGTTTGTTTCTCTGTGGAAGCTGTGTGGACCCTCAGCCCTGTTTTCCAAACATAAGCAAGCAAGCTTTCCTCAGCCTTAATAAATCTAGGTATGAGCAAAAGCAGCAGATGTAAAGTTTTATTTGGGACTGCTATGATGTTACTGCATTTCCACTCTCCCCCAAGCTAATTCTAAACTATGACTGCAGCTTTGTAGCCTTTACATCTAAATACAGGTTAAAGGCGCTTTGTTATCTGTCATCAGAATATGCCCACAAAGAATGCCATCTGTTAAATGACTCACAGTAAGAGAAATGGACCACGTGATAGGCTGTTAGGGGACAAACCTTTTAAAACTGAGCATTCCAGAAAGGAGCTCGGCCTATGCCAAGGGTATGCTTTAGGGTTAGAATTACAATCAGAGGAGAACAAGCCTGTATCTGGATACATTTTACATAGACTTTTATTGTTATCACTTTTCAAACACACCAATTTCCATATCTTTATCTTGATCTATGGGCAAGTGGGTGAATGGACAATCTGTCTGTAACTCCAGACAGAGCACTTAAAATGATTTTGCTTTTGGCTACTTATAAGACAAGTGGCACTGTGAGTCTCTTCTTCAGAATTCTCTCTGTATACTAAACAGACACACACTTTAAAATTTAAAATTATATTTACTCATGTGTTGGGGGAGGTGGGGGGTTGTCCCATGTGATGGTCTGTGTGGACAATAGAGAAAAACCTGCAGGAATCACTTTTCTCCTTTCACATGGGTCCAGGGATTGAAGTCAGATCATCAGACTTGGTGACAGTCACCTTTACACACAGAGCCATCTTTCAGGCCTTGGAAATGTGCTTTGAGTCCACCTCTTTGGGGGAGGATCTTTGATTAAAGCCTAAGATTCCTAAGAATTCAGGTACAGGTGAGTTTCTAATCTCCAGTGCAGTGTGAGTGAGTGCCTTCTATCATTTTAAAGATCAAGAGATGAAAAAAAAATTCTGTTTCAATTTAATATACAATATTTGAAAAATAACAGTAAACAATACCAGCAAGGTTTTTTGAATAATAGCTATAAGAATAGTGCAGATGGGCAAAATGTGGCATCACATGCTTGGCAGCAGGGATTAGTCTGATAAAAGATTTTGCTGCAGTCTATTGATGTGCTGGGGACCAGATAGCTTTCTGATTACTTAATGCACTTTCATCCTTTGCTCTTTTATTATTAGTTCATAAAATTAATTCACTCCAATGCCATCCCATTATTCCTTTTTCACGTCAAAACCTAGACAAAGTGTGACTCACATTTATGGGACAGTGTAAAGAATGATGCACATGTGATGTGTTCAGCTGCATTGTTTTATGATGTGCCTCTGAAAGATGGGAGAGGAAAAGCACCATTTAAAAAAGGAAATGCATTGTTGCTCTGGGAGAATGTGAATAGGCATTGGAGGCATGAAAAGTGAATCAGAAAGCCATATGTGTGCCACTGTAAGAGGACAGAAGTTACAACTTACCAATTTGTAGTAAAATGTTTTCAGTTTAGTCTTTTAATTAAGTTTTTAATTATTTTGTTGCATAGTGCCGAGTCTAGAAGCAGGTTTGCACAAGCTAGTGGAATGGAAATGTAGAAGTTTATCATTATATGATCATGATTGAATTTTATTGAAAAATTACAACATATATTTTAATTTTAAAGTTCTCCTCCTGAATGCACCTTCTGGGGCCTTGTAAGGGCTGGACTTCGGATGGCATGAGAACTTCTACCCATTTCTATTCTTCTGCCTCCTTGTTTTATTTGGCCATACCACAGTGTCTGTCTGTTTTTCTCTCTCCCCACCCCCCTCTCTCTCTAAGTGTGAATATACATCAATATTCTCACATTTTTCTTTAATAAGTGCTGATGGTTTAAAGGAATATCTGAATGTCTAGAGCAATGTTTCTCCACCTTCCTAAATGCAGCAACCCTTTAATACAGTTCCTCAGGTTGTTGTAACCCCCAACTCTAAAATTATTTTGTTGCTACTTCATATCTGTAATTTTGCTACTGTTATGAATTGTAATGTAAAAACTGATATTCAAGATATCTGATATGTGACTCCTGTGATGTTGTGAACCATATGTTGAGAACCACTGGTCTAGATTATCAAGTTCATTTGGGTATACTAGAAATCTCTTTAACACAAAAATGAAAATGACCATACAAAAGTGTCAAATTACAAAATATAATAGAGACATGGTTAAATGAATAGGTCAGATGTCAGCAAACTGTACTGCATGTTTTTTTGAAGAGCCTGTGAGATAAGAATGGTTTTTATACATGAATGTTTGCACTTGACTGAATAGCAGAGAACAATAACTCTAAGCATCACTTAGGAGACATAGTACCTGAAGAGTCCTGTTCTTCTGACTAGTACACTACTATCCAAGTAAAAAGTACCCAATTATTATTATATTTTAAATTTTTGCCAATAAAATAGAAATAAAAAACTATTAAGTAAAAAACCCTAGTAATGAAACACCTCAAATCAGTGCAGGAATCTGAAATTTGAGCAATTCAAAATCATTTTTTAACTTAAGTACTAGTAACCATTAACCAGTTCTTCACTCTCCCCATTCCCTATATGCCCCATTCTTTTCTCTTACACGCTCAAGTTTCTCTTGATTTTACATAGGAAACAATGCAGCATTTGTCTTTAGGTATCTACTGTTTTTTCCATTAGCATAGTGTTTCCTAGGTCACTACATTTCCTAAGTATTATTATGTTATCGAGTGGTACTTCTTATATACAATTTATGTGTACATGTGAATGCCTGTATTTATGTATGTATTCCTAGTACCAACAGGAGCCAGAAGAGAGCATTGGATACCTTGCAACTGTAGTTTTAGGCAGCCATGAGGTACCTGATGTGGGTTATAGTAACCAAATTGGGGTCCTCTTTAAGAGTAGCAAGTGCTCTTAATTTATAAGCCATCCTCTCCACTCCCTAAATATTTCTGTGGATTTTATTGTTTTTTAATTAGTTAATTAATTTATTTTGCAACAGGTCTCACTAGCCAGTTCTAACTGGCCTAGAACTAACTATGTAGACAAGGCTGGTCTCCAGCTTACAAGATCAGGCTGCCTCTCTTTCAAAGTGCTGGGATTAAAGGTGTGCACCACCATGACCAATTTAGCAGTGCACCTTTTAAATGTAATCTCTCTATCCTTTCAATGAACAGTTGAAAGTTATAAGATAAACAATCTGGAGAACTAGCAGAAACCCTGATGACTCATGCGCTGACAATGTGCTTCACATTTAAAATTTGCTTGGAGGCTTCAAATGTTCAACATGTATCCCCACATAGACACAAATACAAAGTTGACTGTGATTTGATAAATATTTTAATTAACATGATTGCATAATCATTTTGCAATGTATATATGTATCTGTACTTCACTGTATTCGAAGTTTTTGCCACCTTACATTGGATAAAGACCCACATTTAATCACAACATTCAATTTGACTCAATAAAGCTAAAAAGAAAGTGAAGTCAACGACTTTTTAACATTTGTGCCTCTCTTTGGGGGAACTTATAGATCGAAGATTTGTTTTATTGTTGCTGTTGTTGTTTTTGTAGGAGGCTTTTTTAAAATATGTAAATGTTTGCGTACAATACTCTCTACCTTAGTAGAAGATCTTTAGAATTCTCAGTATCAAAAATGCTCAAAAACATACTGAACGAAAAGAGAAATAGAGATAAACTCTATCGCGACTAAATATAAACAGACAACTGCTATTGAACCACTCATATCTATCTATCTATCTATCTATCTATCTATCTATCTATCTATCTATCTATCTATCTATCATCTATCTATCTATCTATCTATCTATCTATCTATCTATCTATCTATCTATCTATCTATCTATCTATCTATCTATCTTCTATTTAGCCCAGGCTGGTGTGGTGATGTATTGTTTGTAATCTAGGAAATAAAGCTTACCTTAACATCAGAGAAACAGAGCTGCTTTATTTCCTAGATTACAAGCAATATATCACCACAGGATGGCCTGGAACTTATCGGGTAGAACTTGAACTCACAGAGATCTACTATTCTCTGCCTCTTAAATGCTGGGATCAAAGATCCACAGCACCATGTATGATCACTAATTGATTGTAAATGTTAATCCAACCTGGCATTCCTAGTACAAACTTCATTTGGTTGGTGTGTTTTATGTTTTGTTTCTACCCATGAATTTTACAGACTAAAATTTACTTAGAAGTCTTGCATCTATAGTCATGAGATACATCTTTTTTTAAAATAAAGGTTTACTTGTTTATTTAAAGTTTCTTTTCATTTTACATACCACCCACTGTTCCCCTTCCCTCCCCTTCTTCTGCTCCCCCTCCTCCTCTCCCCATCCCACCCTCACCCACTCCTCATAGGGAGTGAGGCCTCCCTTGGGTATTCAACACAGGCTAGCATACCAAGTTGGGACAGGCCCTAGTCCCTCCCCTCTGCATGAAGACTGAGTAAGGCATGGCACCATAGGGAATGGGTTTTTAAAAAGCCAGATCATGCACTTGGCATGAATCAAGCCACACAACTGTCACCCTCCTTCACAGGGGCTAGTGCCCACCCATGCAGGCTCCCCAGCTGTCAGTCCAGTGTCCACTCCCACTAGCTTGGGTCTGCTGTCTCTATGGTTTTTCCCATCATGATCTTGGCTCCCCTTGCTCCTATAATCCCTCCTCCCTCTCTTTAACTGAACTCCAGGAGCTTGGCCAAGTACTTGGCTGTGGGTCTCTGTATTTGCTTCCATCAGTCACTGGATGTAGGGTCTATGATGATAATTAGGGTAGTCACCGATCTGAGTACTGACGAAGGCCAGTTTAAGCACCCTCTCCACCATTGCTATGAATCTTAGCTGGGGACATCCTTGTGGGTTCCTGGGGATTTCCTTAGCACCAGATTTCTCCCTAACCCCATAATGGCTCACTTTGTCAAGATATCTCTTTCATTGCTCTCCCTCTCTGTCCCTCCCCGAACTCAGCCATTTCGAACCCTCATGTTTCTACCTCTCATCTCCTCCTCTCTACTCCCCTCTCCCAGTTTACCCAGGAGATCTTAGCCATTTCCCCTTCCTGGGATCATCCATGTATGTCCCTCGTAGGGTCCTCCTCTATACCTAGCTTCTCTGGGGTTGTGGGTTGTAGCCCGTTTATCCTTTGTTTTGCATCTAACATTCACCTATGAGTGAGTATATTACTGTGCTTGTCTTTCTGAGCCTGGGTTACCTCACTCAGGATAATTTTTTTTTCTAGTTCTATCCATTTGCCTACAAATTTCATGATGGAATTTTTTTTTTGCCTCTGAATAATACTCCATTATGTAAATGTACCACATTATCTTTATCCATTCTTCAGTTGAGGGGCATCTAGGTTGTTTCCAGGTTCCAGCTATTATGAATAGTGCTGCCATGAACATAGCTGAGCAAATGTACTGTGGTGTAGTTGAACATCTTTTGAGTATATGCCCAAGAGTGATATTGCTGGGTCTTGAGGTAGGTTGATTCCCAGTTTTTTGAGATGCCACCATACTGATTTCCAGAGTGGCTGTACAAGATTACACTCCCACCAGCAGTGGAGGAGTGTTCCCTTTTCTCCACATCCTATCTAACATAAGCTGTCTTCAGTGTTTTTGATCCCCCTTCCTTAACTTCCCTTCTGAGATTACAGGTAAGTGCCTCCATTACTGGCATAGAAACCTACCAACATATGGCTATTGGAGAAAACACAATGGCAGGTTAATATTACTAATATTTCATTCTTTCTGCTAATTGTTATTATTATTGCAGCCCCATAGAAAATTTTCTTTTTTCCTTGAGGGGTCTTGGTAGCTCATTGTCCAAGCTCTGCACAAGCCTGTAGATCCCTCAGCTTCTGTGGCCTAAAGAGCCTGGTGGACATGAGCTACCATACCCAGCATAGCCTCCTGTTGTAATAATGGGTTGTACTAGAAGCTCTTTGTAAATTGTATTAATTATGAAGCACATTTGTGTATAGGTTAAATCCAAATCTGTGTTTTTGTAATCATTTGTCAAACTGTATGGAATCACCACACACTTTGATGAGATACCCTTTTGTGTCCACTTAGCATTTTGTTAATGACTTGTACCACTATCATTGGGTAGGGTATCATTTTATCATACCAGTGCCTCTTGTTTCTCCTTTGTTCCTTCTTTCCTTCCCCTATTTTTCTTTTAAGAGGTAACACAAACCTATTCAATGAAAGCAATGCCTAACCTTGATGTGACTTAGCAGGGCCCACTAAATAGCGCGCCATTGTGTGCACTGTAGACTGTGCAGCCTGTTGGTGCATGCGTTACTACTGCACTGAATGGGGTGCTGTCTCAGGTTATCTCAGCATGTGTCATTGCTGTGCACACATCTGATACTCTTTACAAGACAGCTTTCATGGACGAAAGGGAACGAATAAGGAACCAGGGAAGGCATAAAAGGCACATTTCATAGTAGACAAGATACACATGTTAGCATCTTATTTCCCTGCGTAGTTACCAAAACACAATGAATGATCATTAGCAGCCTTTTCCCTCTGCAGTGTTCCGTCCCCTGGGGGAGATACAGCATCTTACAGTACAGCAAAAGGTTTGCCCTGATCTCAAGACAACCCTTGTTCCTCCAGAATGACAGAGAACAGGTGTGCATGACCTTGCCCAGCTGCAGTCTCTTGACACATGATTATACTCGGATGATTAGTTCCATGTAATAACTAATCTTCTTTTATTTAAAAGAAATACAACATTAAACAGAGTATGAAAATAATCATAGCAGGATTTTGAATAATGAGTTGCAATGTAACATGAAGTTATTTTAAGAAAGTGATTATTTGCTCCTGAATTCTTTTGTGCCCATGTTTCATACCCCTTAACTTCATATCTCAACAATTCTCTCTGCTGTTTATAATGTTCTTGACACTTTCCATCTCCCCTTTTGAGTGTGATCACATCCTTCTCCTTTTATGAAAAACATTCACTGTACTGGGTAAAGGGCAGTACCACTTTAAATATATGAGGTCTTGGTTGAACCACTAATTAGATGCTGTGCCCTTGAGAAAGGCGCTTAACCTCCTTGCAACAGCTTCTGCAAATATAATGCATTTACAGCTTCTAGTATGACCTGTGATCTAACCTTCTAAAGTTTTGTGGTTCATTTATTTTGAGGTTTTCGTTCCCATTAGTCTAAACCTCATCGTCCATCGTCTCTATTCTCCTTTGCAAACTGTTTAATCACGTAGGTGAAAGGGACATAGGCTTAAGTTTATGAGGGAAGAAAGCTAAATGAGAAATAGTGTAAGAACAGGAATAGTAAAGATGTATTGGAGTCATGTCCCAACTTGTAGGTACTTTTCTTGCCTCACCCAGCAGTAATGCATCTCACATATGCTTAGCCACTGACAAACATTACTGAGCATCCTTCAAGCATGAGATGCTGGCAGAATCTCAGGATCTAGATATGAGCCTGATGCATTGCCAAGAATATTGGTCTGAGGGAAACAAAGCAGGAAGCTGACATTTCCTCTAATTGAGCAATGCACAGACTGCTATGGAAACACGCCTGACACATGGAGAAGTCAGAACACCAGTAAACTGAAGGCATCATCCCTAAGTCTTCTTTGTTCCACATCTTATGATTTCACAGCCTGTTCCTGCCTCCTGATTGTACCCTACAGTTCCCAGGAGTACACTGTGTAGTTGGACCCCTGACATGGAGCAGCTCCTCTGTCTAGGGCTTACTGCCTTGGACAACTACATTGTCAGCTTTCTTCAAAATACAGATAACGATGCTTGTGCTTAGGTCATTAGAAACAGAGGCTAAATGAAAAGAAGATATATATCAAGTTTGGTGATTTTTTTATGTACAGTAAATGCTTGATTCATTATTCATATAATTGCCTCTATTTTACCTTTTATTTCTCTAATTTATTTTGTTGTTGTTTTTGTTTTTTCAAGACAGGGTTTCTCTGTGTAGCTTTGTGCCTTTCCTGGAACTTACTGTGTAGCCCAGTTTGGCCTCAAACTCACAGAGATCTGCCTGCCTCTGCCTCCTGAGTGCTGGGATTAAAGGCATGTGCCACCACCACCCAGCTTTATTTCTCTAATGTTTTAAGAAAATATTGGCTTAATCTGTAATACTTGAGATGTTCTTCTCATCTTTATTCTTTACAAACCATGTTGCATCATAAATTCTTTACTGTCAAGGAATGTGTGTGTGTGTGTGTGTGTGTGTGTGTGTGTGTGTGTGTTAATGTCTCTAAATTTCTACCACAAACAAATATAAGAAGAAAGGAAGAGTCACTATGCAATATCAGAAACACCAGTGATCCTATTACCCAGCAAGCAGAAATTCCTTAAATATGTTTTAATGATATAATAGTGAAAACATACTCTCCTTCAGTATGTCTTGGTACAGAGTCCATCCATTCTTTCAGTGCCCATTCCAAAAAAAAAGAAAGAAAGAAAGAAAGAAAGAAAGAAAAAAGGTAAAAGAATATCCATGATTCTGGTGAATTTGGACATCATCCAACAAACTGATCTTCTGTATTGAAAAAAATCATCCTTAAAAATGAATTCTGTTCTTTTCTGTGACATCTTGCCAATGAGAGAATAGTCATAGAGTAGGAGGAATCAGAGACATTTTCATATATGACTTATTTACTGTTTTTTTTTCTCACATTATTCAGGCAGTGTTATGGTTCTGGAGTGTAACTATCACTGATTCTGATTCCCTCACATTCTTTCTCACCTCCTTTAAAGTTATTCATTTAAGGTCCAACAAAGTATCTTTTCTTCCTTACTTAAAGAAGAATTCCTGCAAACACCTTCTCTAGGAGGCTTTGCTTATTTTCAGCCTCCAGAACTATTCCATTCCTGCCTGTTCCCTTTACCGATCTGTCTGTGTAACATGGAATTTGTGACTTGTGTAACATGGCAGTGCTGCTTATGGGCAAGTGGAGGTGAGCAGTCATCTTTTAGAAATGCTGCAACAATGGTCCTCTAAAAATTGCTCCTTGTTCCAGCCAGCTCAAGGCTCGAAAATAATGTGCGTGTTCAGAATGAGCTTTGAGAGGTAGACAGACGTCTTTTACCAGTAACCAACACCCACATCCTTTTCTAGTCTCCCATTGTAGTGGCATGAGTCCCATGAGACACAGTCCTACTACCATCTGGTACTTTTCTGTTTCTTCTCCTATTGGACCTTCTCCCTAGAGTGCTCTCTGAGTGGAAAGGCGATGGTTTAAACAGGTTTCTGCTATGAGACATTAATGCTCTCTGAGGGTGAGTGTGAGTTTTGGTGGAAATACTTCCTATTCTCATTATATCCATAAGATGAAATAGTGTGATTCATAATGTGAAATGAAGAGAATGTGAGGGAAACCCAGTCCCCAGCACACCATGACCCATGGTGCAAATGTTAACACCGGAAGCCCATGGGAAAGGATAGTCTTCATTACCTGATCTTCTAAAATGGAGGCAAAGGACTTTTCCTCCCAGGGCCTGAGAACAAACATGTGAGCTTGGCAGGACATGGCAGCCTGATGTCACTACCCAGCACTGTCATCATAGTTCCAGGGCAGCGATAGACAAGACATAACTGCATGACTATGGCTGTGCCCCCAAAAACATACAGTATATTTTCTGGGCATACAGGAATGGCGCAGAGCGTGGTTATAAGTTTGTTGTAGTCAAATAAGCTAAGTAGATCTCATCTCAGTGTCCACACACTCACACAATGAGTAGGAGAATGAGAGCCCTCAAATAATCTAGAAAACCTAAGGCCTTTCTGATTCCCACTTCTACTATTAGATGAAAATTTATCTATATAATTTCCAATATAACATAACCCCAGCACTTGGGAGGGTAAGGCAGAGGAATTATGAGTTCAAGCCCAGTCTGGGCTACACAGTAAGACCCTGTCTCAAAACAAAACAAAACAACAACAAAAAAAAGTGAAAAAGAAAAAGGTTCAAAGAAGCAAAGAAGGAAGAAGGAAGCGCATGCTAATGCTTATATCTGCTTCCAGTTATCCAGTAAGACTTGCAGCCACTGTTATTAGTCTGGTTTTATGAGCAAAATCCAGAGCACTCACAGAGAAACAGCAGTAATGAGGCTCCAGGAAGAAAAAGCCACGTCTGTGGTTCTGTTGCCGCAGGCAGCCTCTGGCTCGTGGAGATGTCCAGCCCTTTCCCTTCTGCTCAGTTCCTCTTAGTGGTATTTAATAACCCAAATGTCACACATCTCCATAAACATCAGGCTGAAAAATGTGTTGTCCCAGAGTTGGGCCCTTCTTTCAGCTGTACTGTGAGGAGCAAGTAGGAGCCAGTAGTTAATTTTAGAATGTCATCTGTTCCTGGCAAAATGTGACACGATTAGTTTGTGTTCATTAAGCACTAGTGGGTAGATCTGGGACTGTGTAGGTATGTCAAACAGCCTGAAGTGAAATTTCCTGCAGAGCATTTCCCTGCCATCAGAGAGGCAGCCAGGTCTTAGTTTTAGAATTCATTTGATGGTGCATGGGTCTGGCTAGATAGATCAGCTGGTGACAATGAGCCTGTGTGTGCCTTGCCAGATCGAAAGTGTGCTTTTGTTATTCCTGCCAACTATGTATTTTATTCTGTGAAAAACGTGCGTGCTGTTGGTCAGTAAGATGGCTGGAAATGCAGGCAGGGGATTCAACAAAGTTTCCCCTTCTGACAGCAAAATGTTTTCTCTCTGGTCCTGTCTGGAGCCCCTAGGCCTTCAGTGCGATGCCGGCACCATCCTTTTCAAATGTCCTTTAGTATTTCTGAAAACAGGACTGTGAAAGGAGGTAAAATTGGCTCCTTATTTGACCTTCTACCAATCTGAATCTCCACTCCTGCCCCTGCCATCAATGCCAAACTGTAGGTTTCAACTTAGCACCCATTTCCACTCCCCTCAGTCTCTCCCTCCCCCCATTTTGTAAATTATATGTTCTTCCCTTATTCAGAGGTATTTTATTATCATAAACCCTTTAACATTTTCACACTCACCTGATATATGTATAGTCACATAAAGCTCCATTTACATGCCTTCCCTCACAGAAATATGATTTCTCACTGATTTCCCTGCCTTTTAAAAAGCAATGTTGACCACCAAAAGAATATCTTGTTCTGACATGTAGAAGTATAATTAGTAATAGCAGTGTGATTATCAATTAACTCTAAGAGCAGATATTATAGGTAAGTCATTGTTCTAAAGGCTTTGCATAGCCAAAGCATTTTATTCTCAGCAGATACTGTGTGGGAGACAGTTGTAATCAGCACACCATGTGGATAGCATGCAGTCTTCGCTAGTGTTTACCCTCCTTGTACAATAAACTGGGAAACATCAAAAATTACATTCCCTACGCTCGCCTTAAGGTTGAAAGATATGAACGATTTGTAGTTCTTCCCCATAAGGCTGTTACTGAGTGGCAGGGCAGAGGAGGCAGCCATGATTAAAATATAAAGCCAGTCCACACCCAGTAGAGATTGAGCAGTGATTCCAGAAGGAAGGGTGGGGATTTCTTGGGAACCCACCAGGAGTCACCAGTGGGGAGTCAAGCGAATCTTCAAGGAAAAAGTTGTGTTTTCACTGTATAACAGATAGCTGGTGGAACTCCTCTATGATGGCATCATGGTACATTCCCAAAGACACACTGGAAGAAGAGGCAGAGGCAGGGACTTACATTGGAGAAAAGGGAAGAGTTTGATTTCTTTGCAGCACAGAGCATGCTGGAGGACAGAGTGGAAAATGCGACTTTGGTCTCAGGGAAAAACACCAGGGGAAAACCAATTCTTGATGAAAGAAACATGGATGGCAAAAGAAAAGCCCTTTTGCAAGTGCCCACAAAATAAAAATATGACTTATAATTTTGATATTTAAATTGCTTCTTAAACTGTTACCATACTTAATTCCCTATATTTACCTAGTGGTAAATTTAGTAAAAAGGAAAGAAGCAGAAAAATACAAATACTCAAAAACCATGTTAGACTGTCTATCCTGGTAGGTTATCATGGTTCTTAGCCATACTGTTGTAGGCAGACATAAATTTACATAAAAAAGTTTCAAAAAGGATTATGACCTTCATATTTTAGTGCATCTTTCGAGCATGTGAAGCGGTCAATATTATATCCTCATATACTATAGGTCACAATCCCATAAAGGTTCATGTAACTGAAATGGAGATTGTTAAAAAAAATGACGATAGTAAAACATTTCTGGACACACAACAACAACCAAAAATTAATTTGAATCAAACCCATGTTGAGTCCGAGGTCTTTCAGGCAGTACTAGTTCACATTGAATCCTGCAACAGCATTTCCGCTCTGATTCTTAAAATACAACATGCGCCAGGTGGTGGTGGCACAAGCCTTTAATCCCAGCATTCAAAAGGCAGAGGCAGGTGGATCTCTGTGAGTTCGAGGCCAGCCTGGTCTACAGAGCGAGATCCAGGACAGGCACCAAAACTACACACAGAAACCCTGTCTCAAAAAACCAAAAGAAAACAAACAAAAAAACACAACATGCACACTTTGCACTGTGCATACCATGATACCACCCAACACCAACTAACACTCCCTGAAGCACCTTGGTCATAATATCATATCAAATGGTATGAAATTCTGTGTTTTTATTACAGTGTTCTAAAAATATCATGACTTAATCATACAAAACAAAGGCAATTTGTTTTCTACCATCATTCATCAGAGTATATCAAATTAGTATATTTTTAATTATATTGTCTTTGAATATTTTATTTTGAAAGTTGATGTTTGAATTGCTGACTTGAATTTCATCTTAAAAAATCATTAAATGATTTTGGCTTGCGATTAGTACATAATACTGAAGAATTCTGAAATGGACATAAACATACTTCTGTCATTTTGTGCTATGTATTTATGCAAAGCAGTGTTCTAGTCATTGATGATTATAAAATCAAAGTATTTGTCAACTCTAAAAAAGCTAAGATTTTCTGTATCCTGCCATATAAAATATTCATCCAATATTTAACTCTTTATGTAAAAATAAATAAGTACATTTATCTTATTCATATGAAAATTTCCTTTCATTTTAATAAATCTTAAAATTATGTGTATACAAAAATATATTTGTAAAATAAAATTCTCTATGATTTATTAAAAAAACAAAGGGAAAAAATGTAAAGAGTACAAATATGTTTGTGATGGGGAAGTCATTATAGAGTTTAAGGGAAGAGGGGGACCAGTGAACCTGCATGTTCTTAGTCCTTCTCTGGCAATGGTAGGAATAGTCACCATTCTCTTAAGTCTGTTCTCGCTATCACTATGTTATCCCTCTCTTCTTTACCGTTCTCTGTGAGGATCCAGGCAGAATACTCAGAATCAGTTCTTTTGTGAGATAGAACCAGGAGAAAACAAAACTTGGGAGAATCAGGTGGGATGCAGTGTGTGGTCCAAAAGAGATGCTTCAAGGGTGATTCTAAAGTCATCAATTTAGAAAGCTGGCTGAGCAATTGGGAAAATATGGTTATGGTTATTGGAGAAACTACTGGTTTATAGGAGAGGTGACATCTCTTAAGTTCCATGGCATGCAAAAATTACAGTTATTCAACAAATATTTTTTAAAATCTTTTATTTTTAGCTACCTGGGCACTGAGGGTGTGGCACTGAAGACAGTCTCTGATTTTCTGCTGCTTCCATTCTGATGGGGGAAGGGAGAATATAAGGCATAGCTGTTGCATAGTCTAGACAGTTAAAAAAAATCAAAGCTCTGAGTAACAAAGTAACTACAAAACTAGCAAGTCAGGGGAAACACAGAACCAAGGGATGGAGAGAAGAAAAGAGATGAGGGCATGGCAGTATGACAGCCAGTTCTTCCTGTCAGGTGATATATGCGCAAAGACTTAACCTCCTTTCTAAGAGTAGCCAGGTGGAAAAATGAAGGGATGGACAAATGTAGATGTAACCAACCATCTTATTAAATAAGAAACACAGAACCAATGTAAAAGAGAAAGCCAAGAGGTCAGAGCTCAGAGCTAAAATCTTACCCTTCCTCCTGTGGTGGTCCTAGCTCTCCGAAAGAGACCTATTTCATGTGTGTATGTCTTTAAATAGTCTTTCTGTTCTGCCTTCTCATTGGTTGTAAACCCAAACACATGACTGCCTTGTCACTGCCTGTAAGTACAGCCCTCTAGGTCTTAAAGGCGTATGTCTCCAATGCTGGCTGTATCCCTGAACACACAGAGATCTGTGGGATTAAAGGCGTGCGCCACCACTGCCCGCTCTTGCTATGGCTCTAATAGCTCTGACCCCTGGGCAACTTTATTTATTAACATACAATGAAAATCACATTTCAGTACAAATAAAATACCACCATAGATGAAGAAGGACATTTCTGTCAAACTGAAGCATAAACATCCCAAGGAATAGGATGCTTGGTTTTACTGAGGAATTGATAAAAGGTTACTTCGACTGGTGAAAAGAATGGAGGGTCAAAGAATGTGTAAGGGAGATGCAGTTGGTGTCCTGGTGAGCCTTTTGGTCCTCATTCTCAGCAGCCTCAGGGAAGATAATGATAAAGATGTGATCAGGGACATACAGGTCCAGCTTTCTGGTTATACTGTGGAGGTAGTTCGGATAGTTGATGAGGAAGCACAGGAAAACATGAATGAATAGCAGCAGTGGAACAGGGCTTGGTGGTAACTGGACCAAGTACCTTGTAAGAAGTGAATGAATTAGAGCCAGATTTTAAAAGTTGTGCAGACAGGCCTTTTGCTAATGGGATGCTAGGAAAAGAGGAGTTGAGGATGGCTACAAGATCAGAGGGTTAGAGGTAAATATTAAGCAAAACAAAGAAAGCAGAGATGAGCTGGAATGGCAGCAGGCGGGGTGGTAAATAACAAGGTTAGGTGTAATCATTGTGAAATGCTTAGCAATCACTTCAGCCTTGATGCTGAATTAGGCCATTGCATTTGAACCTGGAAGTCAGGGATGCAGAGGAGTGGAGTTATGTGGGGATATGGAAAGATATGTAGAGATAATTGTACAATTCCTACGAGGTCTCTTGGGATGCTGAGCAAAAGAAATCGACATTTTTAAAAGAATCTTTATAACAATCCAGCTGTGATTATTTTGTTTCTGTAGTTGTAAGAGAGTACAACTTCTCAATTGCATAATGGTCTTGTGCATATTTTTTTGTTTGGACTTCAAGAAACTTAAGAAAGTATCTTCTGACAATCCTATGGGCTAAAAGTGATCTCCTTGCTGTTCTACTCACTTCTAGTGAGAAATGCTTTACTTAGTTCAACACATTTTTCTTTTTCGTTTTATCAAGTGCAACTTGTCATTTCAAGTTCAGTAGAACTCAAATAAAATGTGACATAAAGCATGAAAGCATAGTGCTTTCTAGGATAAAAATTACTAAAATCTTGAACTTTTGAGATCTGTCAATAGCTCATGAAATACAATGTGAGGCCAAATTCTTATATTCTTCTTGGTATGCATAACTTGAGGTTTGAGTAAGTGGCTTCTTCATGATGTATTTTAAAAACATTAAGAAAATAAAGTCATGTCTTCTTAATATGCATGCTAGTGAAGTATGTAACTTTTAAACAATATTTGAGACAAGGCGCATGTAGCCTAGGTTAATCATGTAGCTGAGGCTGGTCTTAAGGTCTCAATTCTCCCACTTCCATGTTCAAAGCAGTGGGATTACAGATGTGTTCCACCAAGCACAGTGAACATGGCTATATGATGAATTTAGTTGGCTTAAATAGTTTTATTGTGGCAATAACAAATCCATCTTTCACACACCAATAAAGCACATTCTTGTTCAACATTATCAACATTGTATATATTAGAATTCATTGTCTTTTTTTTAAAGAATAGAAGATGCTACATTTTCTGATTGTTATATGATCCTTGTACCAAATTAGCCCCACATAAGCAGCACAAACAATATTCTGGACCTTTGAACTTTGTGAAACAAAAATCTAACTTTCTCTATACTCCCCTACATATGAGGAGATGATACTACATTTTATACATAAACTGTATAACACTTGGTCCCCACTTGGTAGTGTGTTCATTTGGGGGCAATATTGGAAACTTTGGACGGTTGGGTCTATCTGGAAGAGGTGGGTGGCTAGGGGAAGACCTTGAGGGTCATAGTCTAGTGTTAATTCCTGTTTCTTCTCTGCTTCCTGGTCCGTGAAGCTGTGAGCATTTAGCCTTATGCTCTCACAGCTATAGCTTCTCCAGCATGACAGACAATACTGCAGAGCAGAAGCAGACATGGGTCCCTTCTCCTTTGTCAGGCATTTGTCCACAGCAATAGAAAAAGCGCAAGTAACTAGCTGGTGGCATATATCC